>NW_005843469.1:33848-39398 GCF_000455745.1 Alligator sinensis
TCTTTCCTGCTTATGCAGGGGGTCGGACTCGATGATCTATTGAGGTCCCTTCCAACCCTAACATCTATGAATCTATGAATCTAATTTACTTCGAAGAGTCTTCTGGTTCAGAGTCCTGTTATGTAGGATGGAAAGATCAACCCCGCTCAGGTTCCTGAGCATATATTTCAATGATCAAACTAAAGAAATAAAGAAAAATAAATCTATTAAATCAATCTAATTAGCAGGTTGATTGTATATTGTATAAGCTCTGCGTAATAATTTGGAAAAACAAGAGTCATATGTAGCTATAGACCCTCAAAGTAACATGGCATTGTCAGAACTAATGTCAATCAATATATTTAAGTTTCAAATTAAATTGAATACAGTAAAGCTTAAGTCATTCTAAGACTGAAAGTAAATCGAGATTGGAGCATTTGTGCCAAATAAAATACTGTCTTCACTCACTGGTGCTTATAGTCTCCTCTTCTCTATTGAAGATATATGTGCAATAAAACATATAACTGAAGATAATAGTGTGTTGTATTCCATATTCAAAAAACAAATTTAGGTCACAATAATATGATTCCTGAGTCTTAAGCAATTAAGAATTTAAGAATTTCTAACCTGTGCAATATATGTGCATGTGATCTTTCAAAGAACAAGTTTGTTTAATCTCGGTCATTTGGATAAAAGATCATTCTCAGATGAATTATCTAAGTTATAAACACACACACGCATCTCCTTATAATCAGTTTGAAGTTAATAACCTGCTGGAGTTAACAACTTGTACAAGAATCCTGTGTAGCATTCTTTATTACTGTACATCTAATAAAACTTGGGAAATATTTATTTTAAAAAGCATTGACATTTATTTATTATGATTTTTATTAACTTTGTAGTTCCATCCAACTTCAGGACATGGCCACATGGCTGATAAGATTAGCTGATTATTATATTGGTTTTGCAGTTTATAGTTGATGGACTTGATAGGTGGAAATTCCTTCTTGGTTGATGTCAAAACTAAGATGAAGTCTGTTACTGGGCTCCCATCCACTGAGGAGGGTAAAGGATGCACAGGTTTTTTTGCCATGTCAGGTTGGCATTGTATAATCAAAGGCAGCAGCTTTTGCAGGCAAACAAGCCAGAAGAAGTAAGGTGACAACCAATAATGAAATTTCTTCCTTTCTTTAAGACTTTCTATATAGTAGTCTAACTTATTCTTCTCTGGAGCCTTTTTTTGGCAAATCAGAATCAGAAAGGCTCCTTTTGAGATCATTGCCATCACTGAATGGAGTCCAATGAGATCACCTTTAGGTAAATGAAGAAATTTCCTTAACTTGAAACTTGGAATGTTAATGGCTCCAAAGACATACGAGTCAATCAGTAACTCAGCAACTCATGGAGCAGTCCACAGACATTGTCTCAACCCTCTTAAAAATTCTGATTAAAAATATGTTTTAAAAGGCAAAGTTAGTACATTTTGGAACCAAAATGATACAACATTATCAATCATGTGCTCTCTCTCTATATGTGGAGAGGAATTGCTCCTGTTTTCCATACTTAACATTCTCTTTGTATTTTGGTACTCAGCAGTTTATCTTTGAACCACACTTGTCTTGTCTTTCCTGTTTCTTTGTTTGTTTTAAGGGAACTTCCCCTTTCTCAGGAGGATAATCTGATGGGCTCAAGACATCCTGAGTCCATTTTTTCTTGGATATGCACATATTTACAATGTAGGTCTAAGAATTCAGGTGCGGATTTATTACTTCTGTATAGCTCTTATCCTGTGTTCCACATGAATTCAGTGCTCTGAGGACATGTCTGCACTGCAGCAGTGGCATGGCCTGACTGGACAGTTCTGAAGTGCATCTTCTGTCCCTCCCCCATGCCATCATGTATGCCCTGAGCTGAGAAAACAGGGATGAGGCTGCTCTTGGATCACCTCTAGCAACCTCTCTTGGGCTTCCTGGAACCCAAGAGCTCAAGAGTGGTTGCTGATGGATTCCCCTGATTTTCTTCAATGTTGTATATTTGAGTTTGGAGCATGTGGCAAGGGCACAGAAGGTTGGAGGGCTAATGGGGTATGCTCAGGAATGGTTATCATGGGACACAGCTGCCCCTGAAGTGTAGACTTATTAATAGCTGAATTCAGATTTCATACAATTCTAATTTAGTTCATAAGCTACCGGATCATCCTCTGTTATATCTAAAAATATTTCAGCATGGAAGTGTCTCCCTTCTCCGCTTAAAATTTAAAACATTTTTTTCCTTAAAAAAGTATAAAACATGAAATCAGAGTTTGAAATTAATAGTGTTTCAGAAGAAAAGCCTGTATAACTTATTTTCTCTTCCCTTCCCAACTGTCCAAAAATAAAACAAATGTCTTTGCCTGCACACACACACATGCATATACACAACTCTTCTTAATGGGATACAATTATGGTACAGAAAATGCAGTATGATTATTCCAGGAACTTTGCTTATCACAGTGCGATGTTCAGATAAATAAAATAACAACTTGCCTCTCTTACCAACAAAAGATAAACTCAGTGGTAACAATGATCTAGGGATTTAGAAATTGTGCTAAATTCATATGGTAATGAACAGCTGCAAGATTTTGGTGACTCACTTGCTAAAAAGGATACAATGCCCAGGTTCAGCATTGTCTTTGAAAACTTAACAGGAAGTCCCACACTGAGCTCTGAAGTTAAACAACATAAGATAGCTTTAAACTCCCTTACTATTTGATATAGAGTATTTTTAGGCTGTATCCTAGCACAGTACAATGGAGAACTTCTAATGCATGACAACTATATTAGTATTTCAGTCTTTAATGACAACCTTCAACTCTCAGGATGACCGAAACCCCACAAATCACCTTGACAAATGATCTTTTTTTTTCTCCCTCCTCTTCCTCCTCCCTTGCTAAACTGGCACGAATTGACCCATCTGCTAGGGAACTCTCCTCTAAACTACACAATTTCTTCTCTGTTTCTTTTCTTTTTTTTCTGAAGATAAGATTCCTTCAAGTGAGCCCTGAGAATTTGGGAATGCATTTTCTTATTTGAATTTGAGATACTTAACCAACAACTGTAGGGAATTTGCTTTTACAATATGGGGTGTGCCTCCCTCCCAATCTGTTTTGTCAACAGGCCACACCAAAGCTACCTTTGTATGCTACACGGGTTTAATGCAGGGAAAAAAAACTGATAAGAGACTTAGGAAGGAACACAATGTTCCTTATTCACAAGTTTTATAAAGAATGTGAGAGGCTGAAGCAGGGCAGATAATATCAAAACACTTTCTCTCAGTATAGAAAAAAGTGGAAAACTGGGTAAGAAAAACTCTGAAAGCAGTGGGAAGTATGGGATAAGTGGCATATAGTCCTCCTCCCTAGAAGATTATTGAGACTCTTCTGCATGAACGCCATCAATTTGGAGTCTGCTAAACTTGGAATGAAAGGATGCTTCTGGCCAAAAGAGAAGAGTTAAAGCTGAAAAGCAGATACTTTGGATGCATCTACACGAGACATGTTAATATGCATTAGCCTAGTTTACTGTGCAGTACAGGCATGTGTCTACATGTGCACACCCTTACTGCACAGTAAGCATGGCTAATCATAACTAAATTTGATACCTTCAAATGCAGGTATCACATTAATCATGACTACTTAATGTGCAGTAATTCACATGTAGATGTGACCCAGCACTACCTTTAGTGCCAGGTATGCCCTGACACTTGGGGGGCCAGCCTAAACCCAGCCCAGAGCTCCTGGCTAGCCACCTCTCTTGCTCCAGGGCTGGGCTGCTCTCTAGCAGCCCTTAGCTGCAGGATATAAAAGCCTGCAGCCATTTTGTGCCTTGAGGCACACACACGACGAAGCCTGTTCTGTGGCCAGGAGCCCAGCAGGCCTCATATGCCCCCTGGACAGGCCACAGGCTACCTCTGCTTGGCTTGTTCTTTGTGCAGAGCAGCTCCTTCATCACAGGTGAGTGTTGCAAAGGACTGCAGCTTGCTGCACCCCTTGCCCAGCCCTGATATTCCTCCAGGGCTGCTGGCTGGCTGTCTCTGGCAGTAGGGCCAGCAACTACTCCCTGCTGTTGCTCACCCCCAGCAGTTCCTCTTTGCAGGTGCTGTGGTGAAGTGCCTCTGCCATGCAACTCCCAGTCCCATGTCATGCCTTTGTGCTCAGCGCTCCTAAGTGCTGTCTAGGGCTGGCTGGCTGTCTAGGGCTGGCCCACCCAAGTGCGCACACCTGTGCCAACCGCCCAGCCCCCCAGCTGGTCCCAGGAGAAGGTTAGTGAGCTCATGGCAATCTAGGGCTGCGCTGATGTGCAGCAGAAGTTCTCACAGGGCCTTGAACACCCATATTTATAAGGACCTGTTGGGTGGTATCCATGAGCCAGGGCACTTCTCGTCAGCACAGCACTGCTGCATTAAAGTCAAAGCCTTGTGGGCACAGTGGAGTCCGTGACCGACTACAATCATCAGTCTGATCATGTCTGTAAGACCATGGCCTTTATGCAGGAGCTAACCCATATTTTGTTGACCTGGCACACAGGCCACACCCCTGCAAGTGTCACTAGCAGGGGTGGCCTGGCTGAGAACTTACCCTGCCCTGACCCCTTTTGTGACATGTCACCAGAAGAGGGTCCCTCAGGCCTTCAGCACCCTGCCCTGTCCTCCTCCCTGGCTGCTGCATCTGATGACAGCTCGGGGAGCCCTAGCCAGCAGCTACCTCACCGTTGGCACAGTGCCAGACCCTGCTATGAGGAACAGCCAGCCATGACAACCCTGGCCACCAGTAGTGCCCTCCCTACCTGGGGTGGAGGAGCCCTGGCTGTACACTGGCCCATGGCACACCACAGGCCACTGGGCTCAGCTGCATGCTGTCACTGATGGGGAGAGCTGTGCCGAGCTGCCAGCTTCGCCAGGCCTGGACACATGGTAAGTCCCATACTGGAGGAGGGTCCTCCTAGTCCCTGCCCCTGGCCCTGGCCCTGGCCCTGGCTCTGGCCCTGGCCCCTGCTCCTGCTCCCTGCCCCAGCCCACCCAGCCCCAGCCCACCTGCACTTCCTTGGCTCCAGGTTCCCCCTCTACCCTCCCCACCCCCCAGAATGCAGGGAGGCAGGATACAGTTCAGAGCTTCATTCAGCAGCCCATGTCCCCACAGTGGGTAGGCATAGGCCTCTCACATCCTAAGGAATTAGGATGTGAGAGGCCTGGAAAAGGACCAACGTGAGCAAGGACTGGAAAAAGGCCAACGTGGTCCCCATTTTCAAAAACGGGAGGAAGGAGGACCCGGGCAACTATAGGCCAGTCAGTCTCATCTCCATCCTTGGCAAAGTCTTTGAAAAAATTATCAAGGCTCACATTTGTGAGAGCCCGGCAGGACAAATTATGATGAGGGGAAACCAGCACGGGTTCGTGGCAGGCAGATTGTGCCTGACCAATCTAGTTTCTTTTTATGACCAGGTTATGAAACGCCTGGACACAGGAGGAGGGGTGGATGTCGTATACTTAGACTTCAGGAAGGCCTTCGATACGGTATCCCGCCCCATACTGGTG
>NW_005843469.1:40354-64989 GCF_000455745.1 Alligator sinensis
TTCCTGCTTATGCAGGGGTCGGACTCGATGATCTATTGAGGTCCCTTCCGACCCTAACATCTATGAATCTATGAATCTATGGAAGGTGTCAATGCTGACAGCAGTGTCCTCCTCAGCAGTGGGAGGCAGGAACATGTAGTGCTGCCACAGGTAGCCCTCCAGCAGTGGCAGAGGTTGCAGGGCATTCCAGGCTTGTTCTCCATGCTGTCATAACTCAGGGTACTGAATGAGGAGTGTGGTGTGCCATGTCACCAGGAGGATCAGCAGCAGCAGGACATACTGGCTCAGGCACCCTTCCACCTGCACACACAACAGGGGTATGCTTGGAGCACTGTTCACAGATGAGCCTATGCACTGCACTTCATCAACTTCCTGGGTACAGAAATTCATGAACTCAATATAGACATCAGAATTATGGCACACTACAACCTACTGGACATCTGACTCCCCAGTTACCTCTCCACTTTTACCTGCTACATCCCCTTTCCCCCCACCCCCAGCCTGTCCCTCACCCCCTGATACCTCCATTTCCATTTTCACTGACTGGCATTCTTGCCTGCATTGCATGCTAGCTCCTGGCTTCTTTACTATTCCTTCCATTCAGAAAGAGCACATACACCAACTGCAGGTGCTTCCTCAGCCTGACAAAGGGTTTTCAACCTGAAAGCTTGCTAAGATATATTTCTCCAACTATTCAGTTGGTCTACTAAAAGATAGTATAAAGGAGCCAACATATTATGCACATACCTGATAACTCAGGTATGTGTACAATATGTTGGCTCCTTGATACTGCTGTCTAACCTCACTATTTCCCAGGATCAGAATAGGGAACTCCCTTCACCATAGCTCTTACCTTAGCTGTGAATTTACCTTGTGGTTCTTCAGGAGGTTATAATAATTTTCTCAACGTGACCTCAAACTCCTCATCTCTATAGAGAATATGTAACTTGAACCTGAAGTTTTCCCCTTTATCTAGGTTTACCTGTGGAAAGAGTTGATTTGTCTCTTAGGGTTTCATAATGTGATATAACAAATATCTGCTTTATAAGAGAACCGTCGCCGATGGAGACCAATGTTTACTGCCATTGAAAACCATTCTATGTTTTCATGAGAACTTGCAACAAAAAACATGCATTGTGTTTGTATGCATTTCCCTCTTCCTCCAAAACACAATTAAAATCATAATAATGTAGTAATTCTCATTCCCCCTGCCTTTCTCTCCCTATCCCTGTTACTAAGAATTTTACCGCAGCTATCTAACAACGTTCATGCATTGATGGACATTTTATGTGGATTCTAATTCCGCCATCTTTTTACAAGTTCCCATTATCACTTACCTGATGATTACCATAACACAGAGCTCTAGTTATACAGAAGGAGCAGATATGGAAACAGTTACCATTTTTATTATAGAGAATGTGCACACATTCTAAGCCTTGATTTTTACCCAGTGCTTCCAGTCTTTTCATAAATTCCTTTCCTTTCTTGATACTGGAGCACGCTGAATCTTAACAAGATTCAAAAACTAGTGTTGGACATAAGCATGGATATCAAAATTAATCAGAGTTCCTGGATATAATGACAATTTTGCAGAAGAAACTTTCAGCTTCATGCTTTCATGCTTTAAGGCATAAGGACTCACCAATGGAGATGAGGAGGAAGGTTATTCCATGCTTGCGTATGGTGACAACCTTATGGCTTCTTCTGAAAATTCTAGTGAAAGAGACAAGATATCAAACTGAATACCTCAGGTCTCATCCAACATTATTGTTTCTGTGTTCCTAAGAACTTTATAAATAACTGTTTTTATTTTCTGGCCACTTGGCCAAGCCATAAATCTTCTCTCTTATCATCTAACTACCTTAAATCCTGAGTAGTTTAAATTACTCTAAACATCTTTTGGGGGATTATACTTTTAATTGTGATTATAGAATGAATATTTCATGATCTATATAAGTTGTATAATCATGGAAAAATTATAATCCTAAATAAGATGTTGAATAATAATTAAAACTACTGAAGCCTTGATTAAGGTCATTAGGGGATTACAAATGAGAATTAAAGATGGCCAAGGGCCCAGGGGCAAATTGAAGGACTTCAAACACCTTTAAACAATATTGTGGCTTTTTAAATGATTATGAAAATTATTAGACCAAAGATTCCCTCCCGGAAGTCATCCAGCAAGAAGAAATAAAACCATCAAAATGTACTTACCCAAACTCACAACCCAAGAGGGCAGGATATAATGCAGGATACAAGCTGTGATTAACTTTGGAGTTCATACTAAATTTCTCTGAATTACAAGTGAGAAAGCTGTGTATTTTTTGTCATGCTTAAAATGGGAAATTGGAAAAAAAAGGAGAGCTTTGCACTATTTATCAGAAAAATGGGCTTACATATTGGGAGAATGGCACAACTGTTTATTCAGGTTAGATATATGGTACCTAGAGTCTCTATATGTTTTCAAAACATTTTGTTACTTGGTGTCTCTCCAAACCCTTCCATTTCGATTAAGTGAAAAATAATTTGGATATGCCAAACTCCATTTTTTAAAATGGGATGTCTTGTCCTTGGTATGAAAGTGGAACCACTTACCTTGTCTTCAATGGAATTATTTATTTAACTCCTTCCCAGCATGTGTAAAGTCTTATAAGCTCCTATTGATGTCCTACTGTAATCCTTTGTAATTTTTGCAGCATTGAACACATGCTGGATCTTTGGAATATAGTAGATGTATTTTTCTGTGCAAGATTTCAATGCAAAACTGCTTGATAAATTAAATACAGAAGTCATTGGAAAGGAAAAAATGATAGAACTCTCATGACTTTTATAGGATATTTATTTCATTAGTTACCATATTTATTTGCCTGCCATATGCACCTTTCTCCAAATAATTAGTCCTCAAAAAATTGGGATACATGTTTTAAATGGAGAAACTGATTCTTCTTCTCTGGAGTATATGCATGGCGGAACAAAGTTGGGAGACACTGCTGAAAGATTGATGCCATTCTTTTCCCTCTGTCAATCTCAGAGAGGGAGGAGGAAGAGTTCACCTTGCAGAGTCACAGCTACAGTGTTAACTCCCTGACAGCTACATACACTGTAGGCAGGATTCCCTTCAGTGGGTATTCACCACGATTGTAAAAATCTTTTTTTCTTCATTCTGTCTTAACCAAACAAGGTGTAAATCTTATTTTGGTGGGTATAGTACGCAGGAAAATATGATATTAGTGACTTTACAGAAACTCTGACAGGCTGCATCTCTAGAGAGAACGTGTTCTACATTAGAACATATTTTTGTTTCCTAGTAGGATAGAGATTTTTATACCTTTGAAACTTTTTTAGGATTGTTCATGGATAAGAAATCTGTTTCTAAATAACACTCTATGAGCTAATTCCAGGTGGGATATGTTGGTGTGGCCCTGTTGGTTTCAAGGGTCCTATATGGATTTACACCAGCTAAGGTTCCTTCCTTAACACTGTATATAGACACACTTAGATGCAAATAAATAAATAAATAAATAAAGGACAGCGAGTGATTCTCCTCCCAGAAGTACCAGTCCTCAGAGATCTCTGTGTTATTCAGACATCTAGCTGGAAAATATGACAGTTAAGGTCTCATGTGCGTAATACATACCTGGGAGTCAGAATATGGAACAATCAACTACTTTGAAACCAAAGCAGCTTTCTCACTGTCTCTATTTTGCACAAATTCTATTCTATATTTCCTCACTCTGTACTGCCCTGTGCTATGTATGTGCAGAACTGAGTCATTTATATAATCGACAACAGCATTTGTGGTAAAGTATTAGTTACATGCAGACTTTCCAAGTAGAGCTGCAGGGAAAACTTGTAATTCTATTTTTCCCCACCTGAAAAGAGAAAACAGCAACAATAACAAAATTGTGACATAAAAATCTGAGCAAGAAAAAGGTATTGATCAAAATATTTTGCTTAGAAAATGAAAAGGTAATTCAAAGGTAATTCACTGTGATTTTGGCTTTTTATCATTTTTTAAGTTATTTTTCATGTAAATGTTAATACATTTCCTTTTACAAAGTTAGCCATGAAGAAATAGCCAAATACTCCATTCAAAATTATATTTAACCAACATAAATACATTTTAAGGACAATATCAAGGTTAATTTTAAAAACAAAAAATCAGCAGATTTTAAACATTTATATTCTAAATGTTATATTTCTAACTATATTTCTAACCCTCACTCCTGACCATTTTGATGAAATATATCATGCTTATTAGCAGTAACCTGATTGTATTGTGAGACATTGTTCAAGATTTTAAGGAAACTTGAACTTAACTTTAACACTGAAGATCACAAAGTTATTTAGACCAGGCTAGCTTTGATTGACATTTGCCTTTGCACATTCTTCTGTAAATTAATTACCTTGTCAATCAATCAGAAATTAATTATGATTAATTTAAAGTGATCCCACCAATTGGCATTCTAAATTCCTGACAGAGTAAGGACTTACTGTACATGTGATCATGTCCAAGTGTCACTTTGATTGGAAAGTCTACACCCAAAGGACAGAGATCATTCTTTTCTGCTCTGGTGAAGTGTGAAAGCAAAACCATGAAGTATAAAATAGAATGGTGCCAGGACATAGTATCCATATTACTAAGCATCACTAATTATGCCTCACATGTATGAAATGGAAATGACAGCATCAGCATGAGTGACAGCAAGTAGTACAATTCCCTGTGGAAAGGCACCATTTTAAACAATATCCAACAGAGAGATGCAGAAGTGGCGTAGGAGATGTGGTTAGAAATTCAAATTCAGTATAACCTTCTGTATCATCTGAGAAGTCTGAAGTTTCCTGAGATGGAAAAGAGGGTGCATTAGGCCCTGACAGTTCCTTTAGGCAGCATCTGAGGCCTGTGCCCTATATAAAAACCTGCATCTTCCTAAATGACTTATTTATTATGTTTTATTATTCTAGCACTACATGTGTTTTTGTTTATTAGTCTTATAACTACTTGATTGCAAATCATGAACCCAGGCATAGTTATTTCTATAATTTCTAGTTCCTTGCGAGAAAAAAAAAGATGCTGAACATGCAACTTTTAAAGCAATTGCTAAGAACTTCATAAACAATTATCCTAAAATTATTATGTGCATGAATCTATGACCCTGTTTCCTATAGGATGGCTTAGTTTTTGTTGCACGTATAAAGGAACACCCAGATACATCTCTTTGGGAATCAGTTATTATGCATAAACTGTGATGGGGCCTGAAAATGGAACGTTTCAGCTGAGCTATAAAATAGTATTTGTATATTCCATGCAACGTGTGAATCTGCAGAATCTATGAGCTAATGAGAATAACACAATTCATGTAACCTGTAATTTGCATTCTTCAAAGTTATGCAGCAAACACATTTTCTGGCAAATTTCAGATCCATTGGAATTAAGTTTTCCAAAGTCAGATAAATATCAGATCATTTTCATTCAAAATATAAAATTATGTGAATGTGCAAAGAGAAAATGAAGCACTGAACTTTGTGCTCAGGCCATACAAAGTCATGTCTCCCATGTTCTGTTGTAGAAGATTTGTTTGTATAGGGAAGAAATAAAAGCTGAATAATAACACATGCCTGATTCAGAGTTAATATGAATCACTAATTAGCCAAGGGCTTGATTCAGAGTTATTTTGGCTTTGGCCCAGTAAACCACTTAAAATGTACAGACCAACTTTAAGTACCTGGATTGTCTTATTATGGTGGCTAGGATGATTTCTTGAGAAAAAAACAAAAGGTTTTTTTTTTTTTTGTAGATAGTCACACTCAATTAATTCCCTTATATTTTTAAATATTTAACATACTACATATAGCAGTTCTAAATGTGTAACTCCTGCAATTTCACAATAATAAAACATTGTAATAGTTTCAGTAGCCTTCCATAAAAACAATTTACTCATTTTTGCAACATACTGGCTGCATCTACATGAACCTCTTACTGCACAGTAGCACTGTGTAGCAAAAAGCATGATGTGATGCTACTGCACAGTAGTCTCAGCCTACTGCACAGTAAGTATCACAAAAAAGCTGTTCGGCAATGCTACTGTGCAGTAACTCCTGTAACTTCACAGTCAGTTAGTACTTGCATAAGAAAGTACTACCTGACTGCGCAGCCATTTAGTAGTGTTGTGTCTCACTTTCAGTCATGTGATGCTACTGTGCAGTAGTCCCAGGCTACTGTGCAGTCAGAGTCTCATGTAGATGAAGCCAGTATGTTGCAAAAATGAGTAAATTATTTTTATGGATGACTACAGAAACTATTACAATCTACAGGGTGACTATCTACAAACTTGTATAAACAAGTACTAAATGACTGGGAAGTAATGACTGTGCTGTCAGAGTCTCATGTAGATGTGGTCACTTAAGTTTACATTACATAGTTTTGCTTTTTTGACAGAGAATTGAATTAAGTACAATTACTGTCAGTGTGTGCATCTACATACGCACTTAACTGTGCAATACACTAAATTACTGTAGTGTAAAGCATCACAGTGTATATGTGCAACACTATTAGACTGCAGTAAACTAATTTTCATCACCATAAAATAGCACTGTCAGGGATAGTACCACCATAAGCTAGTACTATGGCAAAAATTACTATGCTTAAACACGCATGTAAATGCTGACTTGGGCATACATTGCACCCAGTCAGCCCAGGCACCCTGCCCACTGCCTAGCCAGAGGGCTCCACATGCTGGAACACTCTTGTGCCCCAGCCAGCACCTCTGTCACCTGGCGCTGCTGTCTCCTGCAAGTCCACGGCTGTTCCACCCCCACTCAAACTGCTGCAGTCCCAAGCACAGCATCTTCATAAGTGCCCTAAACTGCAGCAGTTTGAGTATCTACATATGTGATTAAGGCACCGTGGTAAACTCCAACACAAACTGCCTAAATGGCATACGTAGATGCACCCAGTATGTATATTTTTAGAACTGCATAAGATATTCCATTTAATTACACTATAATTATAGATATTCCATTTAATTCCATTTTCTTAATGGAAAAAAAAACAAACAAAAAACTATGTCTGTTTCTTTCTGTTAATCCTCTCAATTATTATTGAATCTCAAAATCTTAATTTTGTCAGTGTCTTGCTTGTTTCTTCCCGAGAGCAACCGAACATCTGATGGCATATAGATTTATCTGACACCCGTATAACTCACATTCATCTGTATCTGAAGTTAAAATTCTGCTGAAGAAAACCTGACTGCAACAGTAAGGTTAAATCTGCTTTATTTTTCTTGTTAGTGTATTGGTTTGTGGATATTGGAATTTTCTTATCCATGCAGGTAATACTTTGATAGTTAGAGTGTTCCATTTTCTTCACAGATGTGGCATATTCTGCCCTCATTTGGGATTGGTAAGCATTTTGGAGAAGAAATATGACCATTCAAAAAGAAAATTGTGCAAAATCAAAGCACAACTATTAATTATAAAGAGAGGGCTAAAGACAAAAAGTGTTCAGTTAGTATTTTTATTTCAGTTTTTGTAATATATTACGGTGAATTTTGAAAAACGTAATCTGGACCCTATATTATGGTACCATTCTTTTGTATAGCTCATGGTTTTCTTTTCACAGTTGTCTGGAACAGAGAAATGGAATGCTCTTCATGCTTTCCAACCAAAATGATTGGACTATAATCATATGTACAGCAAGTTGATAACACAAATGGAAATTAGTATGAGGACATATCCAGTGAAAGGCAGATTAAAGGTAGAACTAAACAACCAGAAAGTTTCACCTAAATATAAACTTTTTGCGAGGTGGTGAACAGAAGCCAAGAGGATTGAAACATTTATCTAGAGTCTCTTTTGACAAGCAACCCTCATAGATTCCCAGTTAGAAACTTGAGAAAACAATACCAAACAAGTTAGTGAATATTTCAGCAGGTAACATTTTCCATCTGTTAGCATTCCAAGAATGTCCCCTTTAACAAAGGAAAGCAAACACAGCAAGAGACCTGTGAGAACATAGCTTAGAACATATATTAAAACAAAGAACAACATATGCTTCCACCCCTTTCAAGAGCAGTAGCCTGTCTAACTCTCTGCCCACATATCAGTGAGAATAACCTCTCAGTAGCACAGGGGCATGGTCCAAGTCCAGTACCTGAACTATGGTTAGGCAGGTTGTAGTCTCGATTACCTCCTACTATGGCCCAGATAGCATGGTAGAATGAATTTATATAGGCAAAAGCAACATTTAAATACTGGATATTCACTTCATACACAGGAGAGGAATGGGAGAGATCTCTGACTGTGTTTAAAGCTCTTTAGGTATGGGGAGAAGGAAGCTGGGACTGGGAGTTTGAAAGGATGGGTGAAGAAAGAAAGTCTGGGAGCCAGGTGAAGAGGGAAGAGATACACGTTCATAACGATATAATTTAACAGCCTTTTGACTGTTAGATCACTGAGTCTTACAAGAGTAGAAGATAGATAGCCATAGCTGAGAACTAGGGAAGTAATGGGTGCAAGTGGCGAGAGTAGCTCTGGGAAAGAAATGAACAGGAAAACAGGAGACTGAAATAAGACAACTTCATGCCAGGACACTGGATGGCCGTGTCTGGGGATCAAGGGACCAAACAAAGTTAGGAGGGCCAAGCAGAATCCAGAGACAAGCTAAATCAGGAAGCCAAGAGGTCAGCCCAAGAGCAGGGTCTAGGAATGAGCGATGTTGGGAAACTAAGGGGTCAAGCGAGGAGTGGAGTCAGAGAGCAAGCTGGGTTGAGAAGCCAGGAGATCAAGCAGAGGGCAGAGACAGAAAGCAAGCTGGAGGGAAAAGCAAAGCAGTTTTGGGCTAGATTGAACCCTATTGCCCAGATACTTCCTGTTCTTTCATAGGAGTTTATATGGGGAAAGTTGGGCAGGGAAGGTGTGAGGAGGGACCCTGAGCAGCCACTTTAGTGACAGGGTATTGGCAGAGACTCATCCCTGCTGGAGGCTTCAGGAAAACTTTCCCTTGTCTTTAGGGTCAGCTGAGAGATAACAGACCTGGCTGAGTGGATGTAATGGCTAAGCTAGGGCCTGAAGTTCAAGGCTAGAGTCTGACAAGCAAGTAGATGGCAAGCAGACCTGGACTGTTTGGGCTTACATTAGGGAAGACCAGATTTGGCACTTGGACTGGGAGTATAGGGATGGCGATAGTTTTAATGTTACTTTAACAAAGCAGATCTTTTTGGAAACTTTTATTCTGAAATGTCAAGTAGATGGTGACAGCAAATTATGTTGCTGCCACTTCATAGTATTACAGAAAATACTATGTCAAAATAAATGTTTTTGAGAACGAGGGCTCTATGATAGCAAGACCCAGCACTTTCAATGAGGTTTGGGTTAACAATGTAACTGACCTGTGGGTTCCCTGAAAATCAACACATTCAGAGGAAATTCAAAGTCTGCCAAACTGGTGTGCCCAATGTCCAGTATCATACAAATGTTACAATACTGAGTTAAAGAGCCAAGAATCAAAGTCTGTGTGCACTAGATATTGGAAGGGTAAACAACTATGCAGAACACTATAGAAGTTTTTTGCATGTTGTAGACCTTTACTAAACTAAATCTCCTTTTACAGTTAAATCCTTTGTACCCTACCAGTGGAGAAGTTATTTTTATAGCATACATAGGTTACTATAAATTGAAGTTTAGTCTCACCTTTATCGAATTGTTAAAATGTAAGTGCTTAAAATAGTAAGATGATAAGAGATTAGGTTTGGGAGAGACCTCAAAAGGTCATCTAGTCCAGCCCCCTGCTCAAGGCAGGACCATTTCTGACCAAACTATCCCAGCCAAGCATCTTTCCAACCTACTTTTGAAACTCCCCAAGAAAAAAGATTCTGCATTTTTTCTAGGTAATCTGTTCCAATAATTGATCACACTCATAGTCAGAAAGTTCTGCCTAATCTCCAACCTAAATTTCTTTTGCAGCAGTTTAAGGCCATTGCCTCTAGTCCAGTCCCTTATGGATACAGAGAAAAGCCCATCTCCATCCCCTCTCTAATCACCCTTCAGGCACATGCCTAAATGGGAGGAAGGATTCCAACTTTAATATCTCAGAAGTATCTAGTGATATGGAGTGGCTACTGAGATATAATATAGAGGTGATTTTCAAGGTGAACGTTGCCAAAAAATCATTAGATATTTTTGCAACTAAAGACTTTAGTGTTGTGGCTGTATACCCTAACACAAGGCAATTAAAAAGTAATTCTTAATATCACTATCCCAAAAGATGTACCAGATGGAAAAAGGAAAATCAGGTTGTTGTTGTTTACTCTTCCATTTGCTTTCTAGACAAAATTGGATAACACTGGAAACTTAGCTGCACAGAGACCTATACCATTTAATCGGCACTTCTGCCCAGCCATCTGGAGAAAGACCTGCATTCAATGGAGTTAAACTCTCAAAGAAGCCAAGACTTGGCTGTGGCTAAGTTTCTTGTAGGGAGATGAAAACATTCCTTGGAACTGACAAAACAAGAATGACACAAACATATCTCATTAAGAAAGTAGCTGCATGCAAGTCGCATGCATTGCTACAGTGTTACCAACCCTTTTCTCTGTACTTTGGTTGGCTTGGATATTTTTTTCCTTGAGTAAGGAGAAAACCTATGTAGTTTGGAAAAATAAACAGTTGCGTTCGTGGTAGAGAAGAGATAACTTGTGATAATTAAGAAAGTTTTGTAAGTTGTATGTACCCCAAATTCTGCTGTCTCTTGAAAGGTCATTTTCTAAATTAGTAAGAAGTTTGGTAAGTGGTTTAAAGAAGAGCTATAGTAACTGACACACTTTCCCCCAATAACTTTCTGAAATTTTGTAATGCACAAGAATTATGACTACATACATCAGCCCAATATTTGCCACAGTTGCAGGAATAAAAAACAGCCTTTCTCCTCATCCTATGAGTACACATTATGCACTATTATTAAGCATGTCCTCTCAATTATGATGGCCCCCCAGATCTGGTAGTTGGTGAACTCAAATTGTGTGCGTGAACCTGAGATGGAGGAGGAGTGTCTGATTCAGGATTCTGCATAAATTCACACACAAGTGGGAAAAACTATCTCAGAGTGCTAGACTCCATTGGGCAGTGGATTTAAGGATTTTAGCAGAGCTAATAATAGTAAATTAAAGCAGGCCTGACCCAGAATATTTGGAACTGACATTGGAAGCTTTCATCAGACTAGTCAGCTCTAGACTAGAGTGGATCTGCTCAGGAAGCAAACTTGATTGGAATTGGCTGTAGTGGATGTGGGCAATCCTTAGCAGATGAGCTAAAGAGATCCTTGTTATGTCATCTTGATAGCTATAGAACTGAGTGTGGTGTGGTATATCTTGAAATGAGTCTTTTAGGGTCCTAACAATATAGCCAGTGAATAATAACATCCTCTAGAGTCTGGAAAACATCACATACATTATGAGACTCTGATTTAATTGTATTTCTATTATTTCATGAAACATTTGTTCTTTTTCCAGTAAAAGGTAGTTAACCAATTCCCAGATGCATGTGTATTAACGGAATGGGGGAAAAGACCATTAAGAGTGACAATGTTTTTAATTTTGAGCTCCTATATCCTGTAAATGAGAATAAGGTTTTAGGCGGAGCTTGAGACAAACATTTTGCTTATTTTGAAAGGGATATTATAATTGTAATTTAATCATCATATTATTTCCTATCCAGACCTATTCACAGCCCTAAATTTTTGGAAGGGGTTACACAAATCTCTCAATTTGTTTGCCTCCGAAAGTGTTTTTGTTTTTACCACTGTTAGTTCTATGAATGTATTAAAACTCCTCTAGCTTCAGAGTCATAGTAGAGGGGTTATATTAAGTTTAATTGGCTTTTAAAAACATTTTTTCAATGTACATGGCAAAGCACAACCTATGCACCATACCACCAAGCATACTTGGGTTGGCTGATTATTAAGGTATGTGTCTGTAGTAATTCAAATAACATTGTTAATATGCTTTTTCTGTCTTCAAACCTGTGGTGTCATTTCTGCTTTTACAGCAAAAAGCTATTCAAAACCTGTCTTTTATATCTTTTAGTAAACTTGAATATATAACATTGAATATATATATCTATATATATATGAATATATTCAATAATATATATTAAAGTTTATTTAATCATTTAATATATACACTGACTATTTATACACATGCACAGAGACATATTCAAAGAGTGAATAAACTTGTAAGAGAATGAAGGAATTCTTGAAGATATGATTTGTCTGGTAAAAAAATGTGATCTTTAAAATACCAGCTTAAAGGAGCTATGATGCAACATCTTTTCAGTTTAAAAATGTAATGAGCTAATTTAGTATGTTTGTAAGAATGCACTTTTCATAATTTATGTTAATGTTGTTGAAATCACTAACATACAACTATTGTAACTGTGAAAGTTCTGTAGTTTCTGTCTCAGAACACTGTCTCAGAAGTTTGGGAGACAAATATTCAGTAGGAAGGTGCTAGGGAGAGTGCAAAAATAACCTCTGAAGAAGAATCAAAAACTGAGGATGGGGCTGAGATTTGGGATAGGGGAGGCACTTAATTCCAGCATATTATAACTGTAGAATAATAAATAATTTCGCATCACATGAACAAAAATGTGTTCTAAAAAGTGTTGTGCTGGGGGGTTTCTTAGTTTTGCTTATGAAGACAAAATGTGTAAATGCTTATAATTTTTAAAAGGTTGTTATGCTGAATTGACTATCATAATGCTTGGGTATTAATACTGAGAAATATAGCTACAGTTTAAACTTGCATGATATTATAGCCTTGCAAGTGGTGGGCATGTTACAAAATAAAGGCAAAAAAAGCATGTTACTTAAACTGTATAGAAATGAATAATTAAATTAATTATTTCTAGAAATGACTTAAGAAGTGATGGTCTGACAAGTGATTGGATAATTGTTATAACACAGATAGTCCTGACTAGAAAATAAAGAAATATATGTGAGAGATAGTATCTGTGTATGTCTGAGTGAAAGCTATAGTAGAGTAATTGGAGAAATGCAAGGGCCTCTCAGCTAGGAGGAGGTGTAGTCATAAACCTGATGGTTACCAAAACAGCCCCAGGATTGAGTAACCTACGATTTTTCATTTTTGGTCTACCTGCAAATTATTGCAAATTTGTTATTAAATCTGAAAATGTATTGTTCTGAAATTCTATTCTGTACAAATTTTTAAAGTAAACCTATTAATCTGGTCTATGTCTAATACAATAACATAGGTTACAAAACACCTGGATGCAGGAGTAGGCATAGATATCATTCACTTAGACTTCAGGAAGGCCTTTGATACGGTATCCCACCCCATACTGGTGAACAAATTAAGAGGCTGTGACTTGGATGATTACACAGTCCAGTGGGTGGCAAATTGGCTAGAGGTTCATACCCAGAGAGTGGTGGTGGATGTGTTGGTATTGACCTGGAAGGACCTGGGCAGTGGGGTCCCTCAGGACTCGGTCCTTGGACCGATACTCTTAAATGTCTTCATCAGTGACTTGGACGAAGGAGTGAAGTGTACTCTGTCCAAGTTTGCGGATGATACGAAACTGTGGGGAGAAGTGGACATGCTGGAGGGCAGGGAACAACTACAGGCAGACCTGGACAGGTTGGACAAATGGGCAGGAAACAACAGAATGCTATTTAACAAGGAGAAATGCAAAGTGCTGCACCTAGGGAGGAAAAATGTCCAGCACACCTACTGCCTAGGAAATGACCTGCTTAGCAGCATGGAAGCGAAAAGGGATCTCGGAGTCCTAGTGGACTCCAGGATGAACATGAGTCGTCAGTATGATGACGTCATCAGCAAGGCTAACTGCACTTTATCGTGCATCAGCAGATGCATGACAAACAGAACTAAGGAGGTGATACTTCCCCTCTATCGGGCACTGTTCAGACCGCAGTTGGAATACTGCGTGCAATTTTGGGCGCCACACTTCAAGAGGGATGTGGATAACCTGGAGAGGGTCCAGAGAAGGGCCACTCGTATGGTTAAGGGCTTGCAGGTCAAGCCCTACAAGGAGAGACTAGGGCACCTGGACTTCTTCAGCCTCTGCAAGAGAAGGTTGAGAGGCGACCTTGTGGCTGCCTATAAGTTCATCACGGGGGCACAGAGGGAATTGGTGAGGCTCTACTCACCAAGGTGCCCCTGGGGGTCACAAGAAATAATGGCCACAAGCTAGCAGAGAGCAGATTTAGACTGGACATTAGGGAGAACTTTTTCACAGTTAGAGTGGCCAAAATCTGGAATGGGATCCCAAGGGAGGTAATGCTCTCCCCTACCCTGGGGTCTTCAAGAGGAGGTTAGATGGGCATCTGGCTGGGGTCATCTGAACCCAGGACTCTTTCCTGCCTATGCAGGGGGTTGGACTCAATGATCTATTGAGGTCCCTTCCGACCCTAACATCTATGTATCTATGACTCTATGACAATGTATTTTAGTTACAGGTATGATAGCCCTGGAAGGGAGTGCAGTCTTTGGAGACTTCAGGACAGGGTAGAGGAAGTCAAAAGCTAGATATAGGTTTGGACTCATTGGGCACATCTACACATTCATTAATGCACCTTAAATACTGCACATTTAGTTTAGTACTTTTTAAATAAAGTACTAACTAAATGCACAGTACCTAAAGTTAGTGCTCAGTAGTGCTAGCGCATGGTTATTTGTGATGCTTACTGTGCATTAAGCTAATAACACTGTGCAGTAGGCTATTAGTACGTTTTTTTGCCATGACACCTGACTGAACAGTGTTATTAGGCTAACACTGCGCAGTAAGAGTCTCATGTAGACATACCCATTGGGTGTGTCTAGATGAGCGCACACATGCAGGGGCACATGTTTTCCATGGGCCAAATAGCAGTGGCACATATTTGGAGCCTCAAACAGATTTGTGGTGCTGCAAACTGTAAGTGCACACTGGTCAGGATGCACCCAGTGAAGTTACGAGATGTGTTCTGGAATCCTGTTTCCCTAGAAAAAGTACAAAAAGTTTCATTTATTATTTCACTCATTACAATTTGCTAAAAGTGATTTTTACTCACATATTCTGAAAACTCATCAAAAACTTTCCCCTTGAACCATTTATCAATACTTCTATAATAATTTCCACCTTTTCCAAATGACTGGAGGAAAAAAATCTTTGCACATGGTCTCTTCCACAGGCCACATTTTTCTATTTCATTGGGAAGAGTTTTAATATCTAGTCATTTTTAAAAGCACAACACAATATATATGAGGCTAAAAATATATTTTTCTCCTTTACGTATTTTAGGTAATATGATATCAATTCACACTGTGTGCTCTGCCTATATTTAAAAACTGTGTCTGGGAATGATTTTTTTCTTTGCTGGACATTCACATTTCATAATAGAAAGCCCTGCATTTCCATTAATTGGGGACTAGGTCCCTGGATTTAATGGACCTGTTTCTCAGGTCTAATACATTTGGAAGCTATTGGAGACTTCTCTATTTAGGAACTATAAGCCAGCAGGTGTTTTGCAGTGATACAGGATACTCATTTAAAAAACAAAAACAAAAACAAGACATTATGTACTTGTCATCTGGAATAAAATATTCAGGGACATTATGTTAAAAAAATAAAGCAAATCTTTCATGCATATTCCCAACTCATCAGATTTTGCTTGCTTACTTAAGCTGGCCTCACTTTGCTATGGACTGGAAGGAAGGTGGCACATCCTCTCTATCTTGTCCAAACATCCTGGATTGAAAACTGCTGGAACACTAGGATTTTTCTAGTAATCTGTTTTTCTTTAGACTCTTGTTTCTAGAAGAAATCACACTAATTTTGCATGTTCTACTCACTCTTACAGCTGAGACATAGGAGGAGCTGTAATCAGATGTATAATTGCCCATCACTGTTAAAACATGGCCTTGCTTAAGGCCATTAAATCATTCTTTAATGATAATTAATGACATTAACTTTAATTAATCATAAAAATCATTCTTTAATCTGTCACCACCATAGTTTATTCATACATTTATAGTCTGTTTATATCAACGTTGTCTATATGATCCCTATCCAACTACTTAGTTCCTTATCATCTTTATAAGGCAGTGGCTCTGAATCTTCTTAGACTCAAGGCACCTGTGGACAGACTGTCCATCTGGGAGTGGGGATTGGGGGGCTAAAATAGGGTTGGGGTGGGTTTATAAAAAGCACAGCCCCAGAGCTAGGGAAAGTGACCGGGGTTTCCCAGCCACAGGGCTGCACTCTGAACATATACAGACATTTGGTAGATCAAGCTAACCTGTTCCCAATCTAACTTAGTTCACTTCCTCAGGTCTTCTTCTTCGTGTGTCTCTATGCTACATTTGACCATTTTGTTATACACGCTTATGTTTGTTAACTGTACTTTGCAAAATCTTCCATTGTACATGGGCCTTCAATCAGTGGGCACTGAAATAAGTGTTGCATACTCTGAGGCTGCGCGCCACAGTCACAGGTGGTTGAACCAATGGTATAGCCCCACATCTTCATTAGTTCCTTGAAACATCTGACTCAGGTATGTAGGTGATTGAGACATTTCCACCTTTGCCATGGCTCATAAGGCAAAGATGGTAGAGACTTGGCTGTTAGAATGTACATTTTTTCACTGTCAGATATTTTCTTCAGCCTCTCATTCCACATCTGTTGTCATGTCTCCTTGGGCGTGAAATTGAGAGGTTGGGTGCTGGCAAGGAACCTCTTGCAGGACTTCATGTGTTTGTGCATTATGGGATGGTTGTACAGCAGGTGTCTCATCTTCAGTTTGTCTTGATCATTCTGTCCTGCTGGCCATTGCTCTTCTGATGTTAGATGGAGCAATGCCAGCCAGTAGGTACACACTGTTTAGGCTGGTAGGGCTTCAGACATCCTATGATGCATCAGAAGCTATCATTCAGAATGGGGTCCAGGTGCTTAGCATGTACAGATCTCTCCATACAGGCCATGCATACTTGGCAGAGGAGAAGCTGAGAGCCAGAGCAGTGGTTCAGATGGTTGAGGGGCTAGCTCCCCATTTCCTCAGGTGAACTCTGTTAGATCAAGCTGGCCATTTTTTTCCCCAGTCTAAACTCCCTGAAGGTCTGTACAAATCAGCATTTAGATCAACCTAATCCAGTTAGGTTGATCTAAGTGCAATGTCTTCACATACCCTTAATTTCCACACATTTTTTTTCCCCACAGAAAAATATTTGAGCAGCTTTTCTGTTGCAAAGAAGTCAGGCAATCTATAACTATGGATTTCTATTTGAAATCCCTGGGTTTATCTTGTGACTCATGTTTGTAAACCTAACAGTCCTAACATTGTGTGGTACCCTGTGGTGCCCCTGAAAGGATCTCAAGGCACCCTAGGATTCTTTGACACCCTGATTGAGAATCACTGTTCTAAATAAAGAAATTAACTCTTTGATACACTACAATGACTAGTGAAACTTCATAAAAAGAGACCAGGAATGTTCCAGCATCTGGACTCAAAAATGTTCTTTTAAGAACAAACTTTAGGCATTCTTTGAAAAAAAAAATAATCACATCAGAAGGCCAGAGGTTTGGGGGTAATTTGGTAGGGAAGGAATGCTGTCATGTGGATTTGATAGGATTTGGTGCGTCAACACAACTGGTCAATGTGTTTGACATGATACATTCTTTCTCTAGAATACTTCCAGCTATTTGTCAGAATATATTTCCTCAGCAGAAGTCAAACTGCTAAACTCATTTTACCTTTTAACAAGAACCATCCACACTATGGCAGCAAAAGTAAAACTCCTTGGAAACAACAGCAGGGGACATTAAACACCATTTTGTGCTCTGGTTATTGCTGAATGTAACTGTGATTAGTGGTGTCCATCAGTGCAGATTGCCTCACTACCTGGAATATTACCATTTCACGTAGACATGTAGACAAAATGAGTCTTTATTTCTGTCTTGGAAAAATATTGCATCATGTTAAAACTGCTCCCCCAGTTGAAGAGTGGCAAAATACGGAGGAAACAAGCAGTTTACAGAGTGTTGTTGATTGTTTTTTATTAGCTTGAAATTTCTATGTAACTTCAGTCTAAATCTCAGTCAAACCACACAGTGAGTTTTATCTTCATGAATACAATGGAGCTGGAGTGTCTAAGTGGAAAGAATATATTCTGTTCTGTCAGGTTTTCTACTGTTTGTATCAATGTATACTCATGACATATATTCAGAGCCACAAAAATAGGCCTGGTTTTCTGTGCTTCAAACCAGTCAATATGATGGTGGATATAAATGCTATGTTATAACCTTCAGAACTGCCTATGTCTCTTCCAGGTAAGATACATACATTGCTAGTCCAGCAATGTGAAACATTACACAGCATCAGCTGACTTGTTTTATAAGGAGGCTTCCTTTTGGTTCACTTCATAGTACCATGGTGCAGATTTGGGCATGAGTGTGAGCTTTAGTCACCATATGATGGATTCCGCTAATTGCTTCTGTTCATTGTAGTTTATAGCACAGGGAGCATGCACCACTCAAAAGCGGAGCCAGGCCACCCAGAGTCACACTGTAGCTGCTTGCCAGGCTCTGCATGGCAGAATCACCACTACTGTAGCCCTGGGAGGCCCTCAGGACCCCAGGTAAGGCTTCTGTGGCCAGCCCAATGCTGGCCACAGCCTCCCCTACTCCACTCAGGGTAATTTGCCATGTGCCAAAGCGCATGTGGCGTGGGAGGTCCCCAGGGATAAGTGGTGGCGGTGCAAGGTGTGCCACCGCTACTTGTCCCCAGGGAACCAAACATCCACACTCATCTGGACATGCCCAATGGCATTATCTCTTAAAGAGCAGTTATATAGTTTCTTTCTTTTCCTCTCCCCTATTCAAACTCCTAATTCCATGTGGGCTGTCTAAGAACTTAGGTCTTGATATCTTCAAAGCATGCTAAAAGAAAGTATTTTTCCTGGACTGGTGACTTACCTATCAGTGAGCCAAACCTTTCAACTATAGGACATTTACACATAATGGAGTAACTTTTGTTTATTTAATATTTAAGCTGAGGTCCAATTCTTCTGACTTAAATCACATTGAGTATTATTTAAGTATCGTGATAAGCAAACTTAAACTGACAAGAGCAACACTGGAAGAATGAAGTCTTTTTGGTAATGCTCAATGTTATTATATTTTTAAAAACCTAGTGATTATTTCCTTAGGTTCTGTTATAATATACATATTTGTTTCTACTATGACTAAGATAATATCTTCAAGTCAAATTCTTTCTTCACTTCTGTGCACTCAGTTCACATTGACTACAAAGGGGATTGTGTATACATGTGAGAGAAGACTATGGTTCATAATTGAAGGAGCTTCAAACATTCAGAATATGACTATAAAAAAATTCTTCTTCACCATCTCTTTTCCAGTCTCTTTTTGTCACTTGCACTCATACTTTATAATAGTTGCAGTTACCAAATCACATTACTAAATCCTACATTTTTCAATGCTTGCACACTTTTCATTGTGCTAACTCTGACTACATATAAATACATTTTCTGAAGCTATATATAGTTTTTCTCTGTGAGCTTACATTAATTAAAGGTTTTCAAAGACTTGGGTCCCAATTCTTACACTGAAAGACAGCTATTTCTCTAATACTATGAGACAAGTGGTAGCAGCTAATGTTTATATTATTGATTAATCAGCCACTGAAAGGATTAGGTTTTAAGATTGTTTAGCACACAGAAATCCATACTTATTGCATTAAAGCAGATTTTGAAACCTTGTTTGTTGGCTTTATCAAGGTCAGCCCTCTGGGATTTATTCAAGCAGAAATGTCTATATTATATGAGAACATAAGCCAACCTGTTAAGAGGAATGTTGGTGACAAAAAGGCCAATAATTATAGCAAATAAGAGGTCAAGAAATAGAAATAGATCACATATGCAAACACTTGTAAATTTAGAAAACTGACTAATATCAAATATATTGAATAAATAAAAATAATTAGTGGAATGGTCCCATTTTTTTCTCCTATTTTCTTTATTTTGCAATTACTGTGAATAAAAAAATTCATTTTCTTGGCCAATAACGTCTAAATATGTACTCACAAAAAACAGGATTCTTTATTGCTGTTCAGTATGTGATGCATAAACCCTAGTGTATATGAATAATAGTACCTTTTGCATCTACATCTGTGTGTTTCTGCATACAGGGTGGTGGGAGGGGAGAGACGGGAAAATAGGAAGAGAAAAAGAAAGAGATTAATCTGTTTTTTCTTTGAGGAAATAAGGCATTGAATACTTTGTAATGAATAATAGTAGTTGGAACATTTATTTAGGACATTTAGACTTCCTTTATATTTGTGAATTAGCTGAGGAGTATGACTTCTATGTCTTCTGTTCATAATGATTTCATTAGAGTTTGTGCAAAAAATCACATTTCAGGTAGAAACTGCTCACTGTGGCTATCCATTAGGTAGTTAGGGCCACCAGAGGAAGAGCATTTGATGCCCATAACCAGATCTCCCAACTTTGTGATTGGTCTGAGCAAAGATATCTTACATTATCCTTGCCTTTTTGATATTTCCTAGGCCATCATGGCTATAACAACACTCTGACGCTAATACCACACCATAATTAGTGAGGAATTCTATTTTCCTTTGTGTGCCATAAATAGCAGTTTTTTATTGATACACATATATTTTTTGAAACATAGATAATAAAATTGAACTTTATGCTAAGTGTATGGATCTCAATCACTGGATCAACGTTTTATATTGTGATAGCACTGCTTTTCACTAGTCATCAGTTACAGGTAGTATGCACTTATAGCTGTGAAGAATATGGTTCTCTATATGCCAATTCATTGTCAGGCCTTTGCAAGGTCAGACTATGGGAACTGGTTGATATTAAGTGACTCCTTGTTCCACCCAATGTATGATCATATTTTACATATTTATCAAGTTTCCCAAGTGGTATCAGTCAGCTTGTTTTCCTGTTCCACTCCTTCTGAATGGCCCATTCACAGACACAACCTGATGATGTAGTGATGTATCACTGGACATGAAGTTCTGCCATGCTGTGGGTGTTTCTGCTTCTCCCTGTTCTCTTTGGTAATGGTTGCAAACAACCCACACCCTGCTGCTGTTGCTTATTTCACTCTTCCAATTCTCCGCCCACAAAGACCTCTCAACATGTTTTGTCTGTGCACATCCAGTGCAACTATTCATGTCAAGTTATAATTGCACGTGTGTTCCCAATGCAATTTGTCTTCTGTACTCATCTAATATATTGTATTCTTTTAAGGGTGTTAAAAAAATGAACAAAAAAAAATCCCAAATCCTCTGCCCTATGTTAGCAGGAGTACCATCTGTAACACATGAAAGGTGAATATTCTTCTCTGTTTTGATAAAGTTTCAGCTGGAATAATGCTCATAATATAAAGAAGGATATTGACAAACTGAAGAGAGTCCAGATGGGTACAACAAGAACGATAAGAGATTTAGAAAACATGGCCTGTAAGGAAAGATTAAATGAACTGTGCTTAGAAATGATAAGGGGAGAAGCATGAGAGCAAACTTCTGTTATGGAAAAGGATGCTGTGAAGAAGAGAGCCACCAACTGTTTGGGATGACTCCTGGGGGAAGTACAGAAAGCAGTAAGGTTAACTTACAACAAAGAAGATATGGGTTATATTTTAGGGAAATGCTAAGGTATGACCATGTTGATATGTGTAACATGCTGGAATAGCCTACCTGGAGATGCTGTAGAATCTCCTTCACTGAAGATTTTTATGAACATCTTTCAGGGGTAACCTAGATATAGTTGACTCTATCTCAGTTGAGTTAGGGTAGATGATATCTTCAAATCCCTCCCAGCCTAATGTTGCTAAGATTTCTAAGATTCATGTTCATGAATATTTGCCAAAATGAGTTAAAAATAAAAATCATGGACACTGTCATCATGGATCAAAAAGTTTTATTTGTAACTATTCTTTAAGGTGCCTTTTTAAATGTTCTCTACCAGCTGGTAAATACTGCAGTTAACAGAGGATGTTCCATTACCTGAAGGCTGGTTACAAAGGTCATGAAGCTAGACTGTTCTCAGTGGTGGCAGGTGACAACAAGGAGCAATGGTTTCAAGTTGCAGCAAAGGAATTTTAGGTGAAATGTTACGAAAAATTTTCTCATGAGGAAGGTAGTAAAACACTGTAACAGGTTACCCAGAGAGTTTGTGAAATCTCCATCCTTGGAAGTTTTTAAGACCTGGCCTTGCTTACATTATATAGTTGGGGCTGATCCTGCTTTGAGCTGGGGGAGGGACTAGATGACCTTTTGAGGTACCTTCCAACCCTAATTTTCTATGATTTGATGATTTTTTTTAGTTCCAGTGATCACAGGAGCTGTATATTTTGATCTGTGTGGCAGATGATGTAGCCCACATGGCTCCATCCAAGGCCTTGTCTGCACAGGAAAGAGTTACCAAGAATAATAATTCAACTAGAAGAGTGTTGTTATATCAACATATGACCTTGGTAAGCACTCTTCTTGAGAAATATAAATGACACTTTCAGTTTAGCTTAAATTCCTTTCATAGTGGTATACGCTAAATCGAACAGGCATTCTTAAACCAAAATAAAAAAGACTACATGGAGGTTTGTATCACCACAACTATGGTATTTTCAATTCATGTCTGTGTGCCTTTAGAAAAAGATATGAGTAACTGACAACTTTGGAGTTTGAATAAATACAGAATTATTACAAACTGACAAATCATTTCTACATAACTGCCCATTTTTATGACCTTGTAAATTATTTTCACACATTAATACCTATATAGGTAATAAAAGAAATGCAATAGTTCTTGTTCAGAATATGAATTTAAGAAACTGTCTCCCAGAATGACCATTTTTAACAGGCATATGACCCATGCAACTTGTAATCATAAACCCTGAAGCTGTAACTAAAAAAAATCCTACTTTATTTATTTTGAAAAATTTCATAGATTTCATAGACATCAGGGCTGGAAGGGACCTCGGAAGATCATCGAGTCCAGCCCCCCACCCAAAGGGCAGGAAGTCAGCTGGGGTCATAGGATCCCAGCAAGATAAGCATCCAGTTTGCTCTTGAAGGTGTTCAATGTAGGCGCTTGAACCACCTCCGGTGGCAGGCTGTTCCAGACCTTGGGGGCTCGGACAGTAAAGAAATTTTTCCTTATGTCCAGCCTGAAACGGTCTTGTAGTAGTTTATGACCATTTGACCTAGTCATCATCCCTTGGGGCGCTCTGGTGAACAAACGTTCCCCCAGATACTGGTGGTCACCCCTGATAAACTTATAGGTGGCCATCAGATCACCCCTGAGCCTGCACTTTTCTGGGCTAAAGAGCCCCAGGGCTCTCAGCCTGTCATCGTAGGGTCTGCTTCCCTGACCTCTGATCATGCACGTGGCTCTTCTCTGGACTCTCTCAAGCTTCTCCACGTCCTTTTTGAATTGTGGAGCCCAAAACTGGACGCAGTACTCCAGCTGCGGCCTCACTAACGCTGAGTAGAAGGGGAGAATGACGTCCCGGGATTTGCTTGAGAAGCATCTATGGATGCAAGCCAGCGTTTTAGCCAGCATTTTGGTCGTTCCCCAGCCGCAGCATCGCACTGCAGGCTCATGTTCATCTTGTGGTCAATGATGACGCCCAAGTCTCTTTATGTTAAGGAAAATTAACATATTACATTGTTCTCTATCTTTTTGTACCAGATTATGATTCATTGTAATCCTGATATAGACTACTCCTTTTCTTTCATTCTAATAGAAATGTTACTCAAGTTGATTTTCTTTCATAAGGTTTAACAAATAGAACACAATAGTAAATTCATATGTGACATAATATAAACTTGTGAATATAAATAATAATATGCAAGGGTTACAGGGGTGTAGGTTATAGCCATGTTGGTCTAAGGACATAGGCAGACAAGGTTCTTTGGGTGAATCTGATATCTTTTATTAGACCAACTTAAATAGTTGGAAAACAATTATTAAGCAAACTTTTTGGGTTCAAAACCCTTCGTCAGGCTAAGGAAGTTTCAGCAGTTGGTGTGTGCTCTTCCTGGATGGAATGAAAAGTAAAGAAGCCAGCGACTGGGCTGGTATGCATACAAGACAGGTAGTCAGTGGGTGAGAGACAGGCTGAAGGTGGGGAGAAGAGAGAGAAGGGGGATGAAAGTGGAGAGATACCTGGGGAGTCAGATGTCAGGCAGTTTATAATGTGTCATAAATCCAATGTCTATATTTAGTCCATGATTTTTAGTATCCAGGAGGTTGATGAAGTGGAGTTCATAGGCTCGTCTCTGGGAAGTGTTGGAAGTGTTCTGTAAGTTTCCTTTGAGGATCAGGACTGAGAGATTGGAGAGAGAGTGGTTTTCTTGTGAGAAATGTGCCCCCACCGGTACTTGGGTATTTCTGTCTTTGATAGATTTCCAGTGTGCATTCATTCTGGTGCGCAGTTGTTGTTTGGTATCTCCTATGTATTTTCCATCAGGGCATTTGGTGCATTGGATGAGATATATTACATTTGTGGAGGTGCAGCTGTAAGATCCAGGAATGCTGATGTCTCTGTTGTGGGGTGTAGTAATAGTGGGGGTGGTG
>NW_005843469.1:65470-65684 GCF_000455745.1 Alligator sinensis
TATCGTAAGTACAGCAAGGGTTTGATGGTGCAGTTCTTGAGGAAGTCTTCTTCCAGGTGGCTCATAAAAAGGTTGGCATACTGTGGGGCCATTTTTGTGCCCATAGCTGTTCCCATCATTTGGAGGAAGTGTTGATTATTAAAAGTGAAATTGTTGTGTGTGAGGATGAAGTGTATAAGGTCAGTAATATCTTTGGGTCTGTATTCTGAGTTAT
>NW_005843469.1:65757-72165 GCF_000455745.1 Alligator sinensis
TAACATCCATGGTGGCTAGGAGTGTGTTGCTGGCAAGGTGGTCTATGTTTTTAAGTTTCCGTAGAAAGTCTGTAGTGTCTTGTACAAAACTTGCTCTGTAGGTGACAAGCGGCTTTAGAATTGATTCAACGAAACCTCAGTCAGGGTCCCATGGGATTTGACAGGTCTGCCAGGGATTTGACAGGTCTGCCAGTCAGGGATTTGACAGGTCTGCCAGGGTTCCCTTGTTTGTGGATTTTAGGGAGCATGTAAAAAGTCCCCGGGTTAGGTAGTGGGGGGATCAAAGTCTGTAGTTTTTCTTGTAGTCTTGATGGAAATGATTTGATGGTATCGTTGGGTGTCTTGGTGAAAAGGGGAGTAGGATCTTCTTGTAGTTCTTTGTAGTAGGTGGTGTCAGAAAGCTGTCTGTTGGCTTCCTTTATGTAGTCTTCACAGTTTAGGATGACTATGGCTCCCCCTTTTTCTGCTGGGTTTTTTTCTTTTTGGTGGGTAGATCTTTGAGCTTTATCTGCTGGTTTTATTACTATTTGGTGGTTAGATCTTAGAGATTCTATGGCCTTTTTCTCTAGTAGAGAGAGGTTGCTGTGGTGGCGTGTGTTGTTGATTATTTCATTGTTCATTCTTTCCCTGAAGCAGTCAATGTAGCGGTCAAGGTTAGGGTTTTGTCCACTGTAAGGTGTCCAAGCAGATTTTTTGGGGGGGTTTTGGCATTGATTTTTTCTTGAATGTTGTCAGAGGATGAGTTGTTATTGGGAGTGGGTTCACTTTGGTCATGGAAATATTCCTTGAGGCGGAGGCATCGGAATATGCAAGGGTGACTTTCAATAATAAAATATACATTTAATATATACAAATGTAGTGATGTGTGTTTAAATGGAATAAAAATATGAAAGAATCCATGACATACCCTTTACTAGGAGCTAAAAGCTTCTCTTTTTTTTTGTAATTTCCTGATCAAATAATAATTTAATTAGCAAGAATAAGGATCATTTAAAAATTTGTATGACAAAACCCTTTAATTTTTAATTTAATTCCTCCCTTTTAATTTATTTCCTCCCTTTTAAATACATTTGAACTCCTGCTTTAAAACTGTAATAAGGGATAACTTCTGATGTTTTACATCTTTTAATTTTTTAATTTTTTTGTTTTGTTTTTGCATTTCAGGAACATTACACCACCCTTAGGCAGGATCACCTTCACCTACTGTGCTATTATTAAAATACTTGTGCCATAATATAACTGACTATGGAAATAACATTCCTCCCCCTTCCATCTTCCCATTGAACACAATGGGTGTATCCAGACAAGCATGGCCATGTAGTATGTGGTGCCGTAAACATGTTTGCAGTTCTGCATACCACACAGTCCAGTGTTCTCTGCACTGCAAGGGTGCACTGCCCAAGCCTGCTCTGCTCTGGTTTATTTTTATCTGGAGTTTTGACTGCCTGGATACCCAGGGGTCAAAAAGACCTGTGAAAAAAGAACCCAGAGCAGCGCACACCTGAGCAGCGCATGCTGCTGAAAAGCAGAGCTGGTCCTTCCGAAGCTGTGCTGCAGCTGCTGGCCAGGCTCTGCCTAGCAGGATTGTTGTAGTTGCAGACCTGGGAGGCCCCCAGGATCCCTAAGTAAGGCTGCTGGGGCCAGCAGTGTGCCTCAGCCTCCCCTACCATCCCCAGGGTAACTTGCCATGTGCCAAATTGCTCATGGCATGGATATTCCCCAAGGACAAGTAGTGGCGGTGCAAGGTGAGCTGCTGCTACTTGTCCCCGAGGAACTAAACATCCACACACATCTGGACATACCCAGTGGGTGCATCTACACATGCAGTTAATGCGACAATATACTCTGGCTCAATTTGAACTGGAGTAAACTAATCTCAACCTCACCATCTAAACAGGCATTTGAGTGAAGTAATTTATTGCGCTGCTGGATACCACTTGTATCTGATGGGACTATCCAGGAGTGCACTAAATTAGTCTACTGCATCCTAATTGCTGCTCATGTATAGATGGTGAAGCTTTACTGTGCAGCAAATTAGTCTGCTTCGCAGTAAAGTTTTTCATGTAGATGCGCCCAGTAAGAATGATCTGCATCCTAAGAATGATCTGCATCCTAGATAGGGTCTCTTGCAGTATGACATTGCTTTTTCAGTTCAGGCACCTGCATGGAAGTGAGCATGGAGAAGGCAGGGAAGGGAAAGACATGGGTAGAGGCTTGGCTGATTATGAGTGTAGTTCTCATTGTAACAGGTGACCAAAAGAAATTGTGGAATCTCCATCCTGGAAATTTTCAAGAGCAGGATGGACAGACTCTGGACTGGGATGGTTTAGTCAGGAATGATCCTACCATGAGCAGAGGGCTAGATAAGATGACCTTGTGAGGTCACAGAGCTACTTTTCTATAATCCTATGAACAGCCTTTTCCAGGGCTGCAACAATTTTACTTGTCACCAGGCACAAACAGCAGGAGAGAAACTTGAGAGGAGTTGTGTCTTCCTTCATCACCAGTATAGTTGTTTCCACATCTTGATTTGTCACTTGGAACTCAGATTAGCATTCAAATATCACCAAAGTGAAACGGCTATGTGCTAAATAACTGCCTAATGATGATGATGATAGTATTAATAGTAATAATAATGATAATAATCATAATGCTTTGTTTTCTCTTGGAAGCTAACAGATTTTGGGGATGACAAAATTGGGCACAGTTGTCTTCTAACAGATTATGAATACCATGTGTGACACAGCAGAGGAAAACAGAAAATGTTTATACAAAGTGTCAGAGATGGCTAAACTATTTTGTGGCATATGGCAGGCTTGTTGTTGATCTGAAAAGTTTGTCAGACACCTGCTGTTTGGCTGTGACATATACCACAAGATAGATCCTGCTGACACCGCACAGCTGAAATTCAGACTTATGAAATGCTTTGACTTCAACAAAACACATGCCACATGCCAAAAAAATAATGCTACCATCCCCATTGCTTTTTCTTGGTATCACTAAGTTTTCATTAAAGTTATATCACCATGATGTGAGAAATAAATTAGAGAATGTATTTGCTTTCTTCTAAAGAGTCTTACCGTGCCAGCAGATTTTCCAAATCAGTGAGTCTGCTCCTCCCTCTGTAGGCTGGAATATTTTGCTATAAATATAAAGAAAGAAAGAAATGATAGAGAAAAATATAAAAGCATAATGTGAACAGAATCTTGTTCAAACCAAACTGCATGAGGCATCCTGACCATATACAACCCACACGTGGGGTAACAGTCTGCAATTTACTGGATTTTATCCCTGAGCATTATGCATAAGCATCCTGTACATATAGTCTGTAAATGCCCCCCAGATGTTATCAAATAAATCACCTTTGTCCTCCAGCCTATATGTTTCTTTTTTTTTTTTTTTTTCGTTCCCTTCATATGGTGCCATTTTGGTCAGATTTGTTACCCATCTGTTATGTATTTTCTCTTATTTTTTAGGCCAATTCATTGTTACTGCCATGAAACTGATGATTAACAAAATCTTGTTTTTCACTAAACAGATCCAGGAGCTGAAAATTAATGTACATACATTCAAACATAGTTCATAAAACCTTTGTGGTATCACTTAGGAAATATAATTAAATGTTCTTGGGATATTCATTTTCTTTTCTTGTATATCTGTTACACAATATGTTTCAGTATATTCCATTTTTTTTTCCTACACAATTATTTCCCTGTGAGGTTTTATGAATGAGTAGACATTACTATGTATTAGAATCCTATACCATTTACATGTCTAGTGGAAATTAAGTGGTATTCTTTATAAAAGTTCTGATCATGATCTGTAATGAATTTCACAACAAATTAATCATGCACGTTTTTAACTGGAGGCAATGCCCTAGTTCATATCTGGCCAAAGCTGTTCATTTTCTACACTACTGGTCATCCTCAATAAATAAATTATACTAAGAATGATTTTTGAGTCCAGGTTGACCAATGAAGCCTGACACCATCAAATTTAATATATAAATTATTCTAAATATATGCCAGCTAGTATTAGCAGTTCTATCAGAAATCATTAATGCAACATACACTAAGACTATGAAGTTTATGGGTTAGCCCCTCTGGAGTGAAGCATCAGTCACATTACACAAAGCTGTAAGAAACCTGTGGGTGTTGGTTTCCCTAGTTTTATCAAACTGACACTGGTGAGATGATGCTCATTTGGACTTGGTGGATTCATATACATCCAAAATCTCTAAGCAAACTCAAAGGAAATTCAGCACTTTCCTAATGATATGAGCACATAATTTCTCATTACAATGCACTAAAATAATCTTCAATGTTTTGCATCTTCACTTATTTCAGTGTCTGTTTGGCAACTAGTGACCTTGTATCACCTTTGAAATGCATTAGTGGAGGGTGTACAGCTGTCTCCCTACTGTCTGCTCCTATGCAATGATCAGTTAACCTGCTCTTCACATTTTGACACTTGGCAAAGGAGCATAGCTTCTGAACAGGCCATCTGTCACCCCTAAATCTGTATGAATTTGGAAGACTCTTCAGGGCAACAGGTTGGCTGGTGGAACCTCCTTTCAGAAGACAGATGAATAAAGTTTTATTTCTATTTATGCTAATATAGCTATTGAACCTGACTATAGTCTCGATCCTTACCTTTTCCACGCTGAATATAGGGATGGAGTTTTTGTGTATATATACTCTTCATGGGAGATATTTGTTCAAAGAAGTAAGCCTGCTGGCTAAGTACTCCTTGAATTGTTTGAGTCAGTGGAATAGCTTCCACACTACTCCATAACCATCTTCTTCAATGGCAGTTACATGTAAGGTACAGTGACTCAGTTTCAAGAGAAGGGCTGAAGGGCAGAGTAGCTAATGCTTAATCCGCGATGTGGTCATTAGAATACTGTGCTGAAATGTCTGTGCCGGGTGTATTTTCAAATCTGCTCTGGTTAGGAGGCTAGAGCTATGCTCTTTTGGCAAGTACCCCCAAAACTTAACTATTGGAGCTCAAACGCAGAAGGTCCTTCTTCCTCTCTTTATGGGAACCTAGGCTCAAGTACATACAAATACGTTCTTGGCCTGACAGTATACTGGGCATGCTTAGGAGTCACATTGCCATTTACACATCCACATGCAAACTGTGCGTAAGTGCCAAAAGTGGCAGGCTTGTAACTGGAAAACTGTTTTTTGCGTGCACAAAATTAAACAGGGTTCTATCCTATGGAAACACAGTTCTAACTTGAAAGATTTTGCAAAAGAAAAAGAAATAGAACAAGCAACATGATATAACATGCAAGCAATTTGATAGATTTGAATGTCCTTATTTCAGTGGTTCTAAAACCTGTTTAGAATTAACACACACGTCCTTAGGCTCAAAGAACCTTCTGAAAATACCAGTTCTTAACTTTAACTCAATTTTTGACTACAGGAGAGCTAATAGAGCAATTCTTCTCTTGCAAAAAGCTCAGAAAGGCCACAAGAGGTCAGAATGTTTTTGACACTATGGCAACTGTGGGCTTGTCTACACATGCATTTATCCTAGCTTAAATTTACTGTGCAGTAAGTTATGTGAAGGCAACCTGGGACTAAATTTAGTCCTAGGTCCTAGGTCAGAGAAGCCTGCCATGTGCCCCTGTAGCCACTGGAAGGAGCTCCAGCCTCTGGCCATCTGGCTGCCAGCCCTTGGGACTAACTTTAGTTCCGGATTGAAGCCAGGAGAAGTGGCCAAACAGGAGCCCTGGGGCTGGGTTCAGGCCAGCCCCCTAGAGGCTGGGCAGACCCAGCAGGGAGGACCCCTCGGTTACTGTGCAGTACACATGTATTACAGCGCAATAACTAATTGGGCATAAGGTTGATAGCAGCATGATGCAGGTATCAAATTTATGCTCAAGTCAGCTTAAGTTGCCATATTTACTGCACTGTATGGGCATGCACATGTAGACGCATGCCCATACTGTGCAGTATTTTTGTTACTCTGCAGTAAATGCACGAAGTGTAGAGTTGTGCCCAGTTTGAGATCTCTGGGGTAATAAAGTATAGGAGGTTTTACACCTACTACTGACAAATATTATGCAGCACCCTTAAAAAGATCTCATCTGTCCCCAGGGTCTTGCAGCACCCTGCCTGGGAACTACTGCCATATTTGATAGAGTACCACCTTACTTGGCCAGCAGCTCCATGGATTTCAGTAGGATCATTGGAGGATTATGACATTAGTTACTGCAAGGTAGCAAAATACCTTTGCTGCCTGTTAATCTTTTAGAAGCAACATAGATGGGAAGGCCAAGATCTGTGGTGTTTCAAGAGTAATTATGAGCAAATGGCAGTGCTGTAAACATGGGGAAAATCTGGAGTCTAACAGCTGAGTAAAGTATGATGTCAGTTGGCTGTTGTTACACATCTACAGGGA
>NW_005843469.1:72196-82945 GCF_000455745.1 Alligator sinensis
GAGAAGAAGCAGTTCGAAGGGGTAGGGTTAGGAAGGATGGTAAGAATGAAGTTGCAAGACTTTTACTTTCCCCTTTCAATTTAGTTCATAGCTGACAGTGGCTGGCGACTGGAAAGCTCTTACTGGCTGTTTTGTTTTCACTTGTATGGAAGATAAAAAAAAATACTGGGGCAGTTTTCTTAGATAGGTTCTGTTGGGAGAGGGGAGAGCCACATCAAAATCATGACCCACTGTTGCTTTGATTCTACTTTTAAGAGAAGAGCAGAACAAACCAATGCTTTAAATATAGGCTGTCAGCTTAGGTGCTAGAACATGAGGACATGACTGAAAGTAAACAAAGCACATATTCATACACACAAGTATAAAAGATTTTTTTTTTAAAGAAGGCCATTATAAAAATGATTACAATTGGGCTGTGAGGCAAAAAATAATGGACTTGTTTGTGGAGCAATTAGATGCTTCCCAGCCAAAAAGGTATATTAGGAGATTAATCTCCATGGGGTGGATAACCTTTTAAAATTCTAAGTATTTCTTCTGTTCTCGTCTGTAAGTTTACAATCTGTTAGTCTCAAAATATATCTGCAAACCCACAGGCCCACCTTCCTGACAGCTGCTCCTACAACAGAGCGGAGGAGAAGAGAAAAAAACTCAGCACTGCCCTCCTCCCAGCAATCCTGAAAGCTTGATAAGTTACTCACAAAATCCAGAAATGTCAGTCAAAGGTAGGGGGAAGGGCTGCCGCTCTTAAAGTGCAACATTTGCAGCACACGCTCAAAAACTAAAGGGGCCAATTAGTATAATAGGTTTGAAATCATTTCAGCACAGTTCTAAAGACAAAGGAAAAATTGTCCTTCAGAAATGTGGCTTTATTGTTCAGACGAGTATAGAGATGAACAATGAATTCTATCAGTTTTTGAGGCAACATTCCTTATCCTTCGTACTGGACCATACATTATTAATGAGCACTATTTTTGAGTGTGAAAGAACTGTTTGAAAAGCATTAACATAGTCTATTGGATGTGATTGACACTGTCATCCTTTTCATTTTGCTGTTGGCAAGAGGCATCCCTGTAGATTTATGTGCATCTGGACATTACTAATATTCTCCTTGTTATGCACTCTGGGCAGCTGTGATATGGAAATGTTCAGTGCCATTTTTAGTGGTGGGGTTGGTTTTGGTTTTTTTGGTCTTTTTTTTCACTGTTATTTGCAGAGAAGAGAACAAGCTTATTTTTTATTTGTGACTTAATCAAACAAACTTCATAATATTTGATGCACAATATGTCTAATCGGTTGAAATAAATGCACTTTTTTTAGATATTTCATTATCTGATTCCCCAGACATTTCCAGGGATTGTTTTCTAGCCAGACAGTTTAGTTTCTGAGACCCACGTCCACTCATCCTGCTTCTGTTTTAACCTTCAGTTCTCCAACTTGATTGCATTTTTAATTGGCTTGGTGCATCAAGGACTGCAGCTACAGTCTGCCTGCTGTTCAGTAACACCAAGCCTTGTCCTTTAGACTTGTCCACATAATAGCGCCTAATCAAAAGAGTTTATATCAGTGGAAATGAAGGCATATTAAAATGATGCACCAAAATAGATGTACAAAACTATTGCCAATGTGTTGTCAGATTCAATTTTAACTGTATTTCTTTTGCCTTTGATTTATAAAGGAATGTGTGCTATTTCAGGATGCATACAAAAACATTTCTTCCATTATACCTATAGCTATAACTACCTCTAGGAAAGAAAACAGATAGAGTCTATGCAACATGAGCTAGTTGATACTAATACAAGTATCAGTTTCTTAGGTCTATATGTTTACTTAATAATTCACTGAGAAATTTATTAATATGGTGGTTTCGGATTTTTTTCCCCATAAGCTTGTAAATTATCATTAATATATTTTTGGTATTATTAGTAGTATTAGTATGTTATTATCTAGTCTATTTCAAATTGTGTCTATTTTCCGAAACTTAACAGTCATTAAATCAAGGCAATCAAATCAAAAGAAATCAAATACAATAAATTAAAATAAAACAATATGAAGAAGGTAAAATCACTGCTTGGGGGGTTGAAAAGAAGGTGATGATAATTCACCCAAGGCTAAGTTATTTAGAAAGTGTATTGAATAGTATATATATAAGACATTTATTATTATTATAAATATATATATTTCATAAGAAATAAGAAATGTATAATATATATGTATATAAATATATAAGCACTGGGACCACTGCTTGTATATATTTATATATTTCTATTTTGAAAATGAATCGTCTGCCTATTACATCATTTTCAGGATTTTAAATTGATATGGGCCCATTGCTTATATACATTCATATATTTCTACCATTTAAAAACCTGAAAATGATGTAATAAGAAGACCATGAATTGTGGAAAGTAAGAAATATATAAATATATATAAGCAATGGGCCCATTGCTCATATTTATTTATATATTTCATATAAATATAATAAATGTCTTATATCTTATTATACACACACAGACACAATTTCTTATATAATATGCAGGTCCATTGCTTATATATATCTAGATATTTTTACCATTTAAAATCCTGAACATGATGTAATAGGAAGATCATGAATTTTGAAAAGTGACATATTAACAACATTTCTTCTTAGACACATTTCTGCACAGTGGATTGCCAAACCAAGCTGTTTAAAATAGTTTATCTTTATATTCACAGACTGTCTCCCATCATCCTTGTCTGCTTTACATTTAGGCCTTATGTTAGTACCAGTTTGCATCCAGCTATTAGAGGCACATAAGCAGCTGCTTTCTACCCACAGTCAGCAGGTCTGCACTTTGAGTGACATGTCCACCACCTTCCTCAGAGGTCAGGCCCATCTTCTCTATGGCAAACCCATTGTTGGATAGCCCAGGCTGTGAGAGTTCAGAACCCAGGTCTCCCCTGCTTGGCAGCACAAGGAACTGCCGCTGCTCCACTAGACAGCCTAATTATACCAATCAATCATGTAAAGTAATTCTCACGGCTAAAAGTGGAAAGGTTATATCTCACTGAGACACTTGCCAACCATAGAGATAGGGGAAAGGAGCTGTGAAATCAATGTATAATTTGAAATATATAAAAATAAATTTGCAGAGGGCATCAACTATAATTTGCTTAACTTCCCTCTTTTTCTGTCAGTGTTACTGAAACAAACAAATTTCCAGTGAAAATTACAAGACTTAGTTAATCTTGTAGTTAGTTACAAGACTTAATTAGTCTGTTAAAATTTATTTTGGCTGATTATTATCATTAATGATTTCCATTCACAGTATCCTACTTTTTGTGGCTGCTTCCCAGAGCGTCTCAGGGTAATGCTGTTACAATTTGTATGATGTACTGTAGCTAGTCATAAAAGATACAGTAATTTCTGTATTGAATACTGAGATTCTTTCATGGCTTCTGCATTATGATTACTAACATACTTGTTTTGAAAAAGAAATGTCTAAATAATTAGTAGTTATGGGTCATCTAGCACCTTCTTGTGATAGTTCCCAAGAGAAGAGGCTCAGGAAGAAAAAAACTTCAGGTCCTCATCACAGCATGTATTTCCAGAGCCCAGAGGTACACCCTTCCCCCTTAGAAGAAGCAAAGGGCTCAGTGTCCAAGCAGTGAAGGTGTCAGGGATCAATTAGACTCCAGAATGATTTTTCTGGGCACCTTGATCTGAAGTCAGTACTCCCAATAACACTTCTTCATTCATTGGAAGTCCAGGTCCATTTGCTCTTATTGTTCATTCATACCCCTCATATCAACACAGTTCAAGATGATTATTGATCATGTGACTATCCAAGAAGTATGGCTGGAGATTCAGTTTATATCTTGGTGTAAAAATAATCATTTAAAAATACTTATATTAACTCTACCACTATTATCAATTCCAGATGCACAAAATCTAAGTAAAATATAAATTAACTGGAGACAGCAAATAGGAAAAAAAGGCAGAAATATCAGAAATGACATAAATATTTGCTTTGTCATGAACAGAAAACAAACATAATCCTTTAAAGTTGCACTGCAATATCTCAGGTAACTTTTTATTATTTTTTTTAAATTTTTCATTTGTGCTTCAGTCTGCTTCATTATTAAGTAAAACTGCTTAATTCTTTTTAAAATTAAGACATTTTCATGGTAATTTCAGCCCAAACCTAAGTAAGATATACAGTCAGTAGTTCAACTGAGGTGAGGGGGTTGCAACACGGGCAGTTGCCCTGGGAGCTGCTTTTGTGAGGGAGGCACAAAAATAGGCACTATTGTGTCTCAGTGCCCCAGTGCTTCAGAGATGTCTTGGGCACAGAAATGCCCTGCTATGCCTCTGTATACAGATACTGGAATTACTGCAAGAAAGGACTTTCCAGAAGACTTCTCAGAGGACTTCCCACTTCTTAAAAGTTTTGAGAAGTCTGTATAGTCTGAATAGCAATGGCTACTCTTACCTTCTATGTTGTAAATTGGGTGATTTAATTTTGAATTAAGATTTTGTGGCAAGTCATTATTTCATTGAATCAGCGTTTATCTCCATAATAAAAACAAAACAAAACTATGCACATGGGCTTCAGTGAGTATGAGCAGGAAGAAGAAGACAGTAAGGCTGTGCGAAGCTTTGGCTGCTGATTCGATTTGGAGGAGATTCGGTCCGATTCGGTGGCCAAATCTCTGAATTCTAATCAAATTGGGGAACCAATAACAATGTCCAAATAATTTCAAAGCTCTCCAAATTGATTTGGAAAAGGTTCAAAGTGCTTTGGACAGATTTGGGCAGTCCCTGCTTGAACTGGACCTGGACTCCGTGCCAGTAAATAGGGCTGGAGGAGAGTGGAGGGAACCATGGGGGGACCCCCACCAGGTCCCATTCCCTCCCTGCTCCCCCAGACCCTCTGAGTGCCCTCTGACCCCTGCCTGCTCTCCCAGCCCCATCAATGACTGCCCCACCTGGGCCCAGTGTCCCAGCTATTAAAAAACAAAACAACCCCCCCCACACACACTCACTGGCTCCTGCCAGGCAGGGGGGACAATCCCCACTGCCCCCCACTGCCCTGTGCTGTGTGGAGGGCTCTGCCATGAGCCCCCATTCCCCGCCCACTATCTCAGCCCTGTTAATAGCTGCCCCACCCAACCAAAGTGTCCTGGCTCTCTTTTTTTCCAAAAAAGCCCCACACTCACCAGCTGCTGCAGCAGCCATCAGGGCTTCTGGGGGCTCATGGTAGAGCCCTCCATGCAGCGCAGGGCAGTGGGGGGCAGCAGGGGGCACCTGGCAGGAGTCAGTGAGTGTGGGGCTTTAAAAAAAAAAAAAAGTGCTGGGATGCTGGGGCTGGGTACCAGCATTGAGTGGCAGCCATTGAGTGGGCTGGGAGAATGGGCAGGGGATGGGAGCTCATGGAAGAGCCCCGCCCCACAGCACGGGACAGTGGGGTGCAGCGAGGATACCCCTCCCCCACCTGGCAGCCACCGTTGAATGCGAGGCTTTTTTTTTTAAAGAGCCGGGATGCTGGGGCCAGGCAGGGCAGCCTTTGCCAGGGCTGAGAGAGGGGCCAAGGGAAGGAGTCTGTTTAATTCAAAGATTCGGCTGATTTGGCAGTAGACAAATCTCTGAATCAGATTCAGCTCAATCAATTCAGGACAGTGATTCAAATCACCAAATCGAGACACTGTCCCTGAATCAGCCAAATCTAAATCCAAAGTTAATACTAGCTGCTTCACACATGCCTAGAAGACAGGTGTAACCTAGAAGTACCAGCTGTCATCCTGTTGTTAAGTATTTCCCTGATGAATGCCTCTTGAGTAATATATAGTGGATAGCATCAAGTCAACTTAGAGCATATTCCTGGGCCTGTGCAGTCCTGGAACCATGGACAGAAAGACACAAACCCAGCAGAGTGTACACTTGGGAGCCAACTGGGTCTGCAGGTTCACTGACTCCTGCTGCTGAAAGTTGGGATATAAAGAACTATCTAAAATTCAGCTGATGGCAGCAAGATCTGTAAAGAAGCAAGCCAACCAAAGATATACAAACTTAGGACTAGTTTTCAGCTAGATCTATTGGCAAGGCAGGGGAGCACTTTAGAAGTAGGCAACAACTCTACATGACATTTGTCATGATCATAAAACTAGAAGAACTAGGGCTGCCTATTTCATGCATTATCCTATGAGCAAGTGAATGGAAGAGTTTGGGGCCATGTATCATTGTGTTGGTGAATGAAGATGTCTGGAAATGTGTGGGCTGTGTCCTATAAAGGCTTTTATTCAACTCCAGTGGAACTCCAAAGAGTACTTGAGGAATGATACCTTGAATTCATGGTGTCTCCTGGGGGTAGGAGGATTGTATATGCTTCCTATTATTTGGGGCTCTATGTTAAAGTACATTCTAAGCCTTAGAAATTGATGTTCAGCCTGACAACTACGCGTTATATAAAATCATACATTTTCAAAGTTTAATTTTCTACTAGTTTCTACTAGAGTGTTTTGCTTATGTATTTATTTTTACTTTTCAATATTTCACTTCTCCTGTTCATCTGTTAATTTTTTTGGAATGAATCTTTATTTGTTGGCTGGCTAATGGTGAATATCTACAGTAGACTCAGGGGTTTTCACCATCAGGCTCTAGTCCCCTTCTCTTGAGAGTGTACTATGAAGCATTAAATACAGCATGCCAGCAAGGTATTCCTATGATACTCACCTTATTTCACTGCATGGTTAGTTTTTCTGATGTCTGTAATCGATGTAGCACTGCTGACAATTTGGATTGAAGTGGAATGAGAAAAGAATATTTCCCTCAAGAGCCTCCAGAGAAAGTAATGTTTGAAGGTGTATAAGGTGTACAGAGTGATTGCAGTCATATGCCTCAGGAAATTCAGAGATGGAAGATATTGTAGCTGAGTATTCCAATTACTGTGAAATGTTTTAAAGTCAAAATAAAAAAAAAAGAGGAAACAGGTAAAATAAAATATATTGGTTATGTAATACAGTATAGTTTCTATTCTTTGTTGGGCTTTATGCCACTGACATATTTTATGCTATTATTTTATAGTGGTACTGTGTCAGTGGCCTTATACAGGTGTTGTGTTTCTCTTGGGAGAATTGTAACTCTACCCATAGAAATGACAAACATTCTCACACTTCCTCCTGAAACAGTACAGGCATTCACACAGTTTCTTCTAGACTAAAAATGGCTGTTCCAAGAGAAAAATAACCCATCTCCAATCCAGGAGATGTCACTCTCAGGACAGTTTCTCCCAGAAGAATGAACACCTATACATTTCTCCACTGCCTGACTTCTCCTAGGAACTAGGAGGATATGCGCAGTGGGGAAATGCTTCCCATGCCTTCCTATGACTGGGGTTACCTCAGTCTAGAAAGACATGGAGAGCACCTACTAGTTACTTTCTTTGAGTCCTGGGTGGAGTCAAGTGGCATGGAAAGGCAATCCTGTGTTCCCCGGGGGGACTAGAGCCTGTTTGCCAACCCCCCTCAAGCAACACAGGGGCTAGAGGGGGAACCCCATGGATCTGCAACCTACATGGTATGCAGCCAGAAGTTGGACAGTGCTGACTTAATATATTTCATCTTCTGGGTTGTATGTGTAATATTTGGCCAGGATATATCTTAGGCTATTGGCTGCTCATTGTTTGAGAAGTTCATTGTATGAGAAGTTCAATATTTATCTGAAGGACTTTTGTTTTCCTTAAATATTTTTAGGAATGAACAAAAATATTATTCAGAGGTTTGTTCCTGGAAAAAATAAAATCGAACTAATATCAGTGAATACTTTCCTGTGGTATTTGCTGCCTCTGTTCAAAACAAACCTTTTTATAGTGAAAATAATTAGATATAACATAAATGGTCATCAGCAAGAATCATGTTTCTAGTAACATGCAAAGGAAAAAAATAAATAAGCATAACTGATGTTAAAAAGTTAGAGACTCCCTTTTTGAATGTTTGTGTGCTGGTTGGTTGGTTGGTTTTCTGAAATGAGTCCTTAAACAAATCTGCTTGATAGGTTAGCAAATGTATGCTATGTTGAAATCATTGGGAATTTCACCATAACCTTTCATCGTTAAAAGATCAGGCATAGTTTATTATTTTTAAAACCTAACTCCATCAGAAAGATGAAGTGAAAAAGTAACATATGAAGAGTCAATGAGAATAAACATAGCTCAGGCTCCTATAAAGAGTCTGCCAGTCCTATGATCTTAATTTTGCATAGCCATTCATTTTTCCTCTTTTCTCCTCCTTTTCTTCCTATTTCTAATCTCTTTCTCCATTAGCTTTTTCCATTACGGTTATTCATTTATTATGAAAAAAAAGGAAAAAGGGATAAATCTATCTTCTAATGATAGACACGATTCAAAGGTTTTGGCGATTCTTATCAAACTGGAGTAAAAATAATAAATAATATTCATCATTAAATTCTCTTCCCTTTGCAGCACAAAAACAGAATAATCTTCACAACAATGTTGCGATATAGACATTATTACATTAAAATCGTTTTAATTGGGACACCTGCATGGACAAGTTATAGTGACTTGACTAGTTGTCTTCAATAGGGGTAGAACCACCCACAAAAAAGAATTAAAATGAAATGCAGTATGTTATAGAAAAATACATCAGAATTATCTTTTAATAGTTTCATCTTTGTCTACATGTATTGTGAACTTGGAATTAAAGTGTCAGAAATTATTGGCTTCAATAGAGGCACGAATGGCTACTGCTAAGCACAATTTGAGTCATTGACCCCAGTCATATTTATCCCCATTAAGCAGAATTCTTTCTAATACTGTCCTGATTATTCATGAGTCAATACCATTCCCTAAATTACTGATGACTAAGTTAAACGAGTTCATTGGGACACCATGTTAGGATGCTGATTTCATGATTAATGCCCCAATTCATCAAGAAGCATGATTTCTTTGGCAATTTATTTTTATTGGCCCAACTTTATTGTTGGGAAAGATATTAGACAAGCTTTTGTACAGAAAATGTCCTTCCTTAGGTCTGGGTAATAATCATATAAATCTAAAACTAAATACCGGCTAAAACATTTTTTTTTTAATTTACCACAATTATGCAAAAAGAAATCACACTTTGAAGAAAATAGTCTCAATCCTGTTCTTGTCCTGTTTTTCAAAGATGAAACCCTTAACATTTTGAGGTACCTAAGTCTCACTGCTATTGTTGGGAGTTGGGTGGAAGGAAGAGCTTGAGGTCATGTCAAATAAAGGACTCAGGCACCTAACACCTTGGTATCATAACATGTCCTGGGAACTTGCTTCACATACTGCAACAGCTACTACTGCATTATGGTACCACGTGAACAAAGAGGCTTCCATTATCATGCATGGAAAGAGGTAGATACCCAAGAACAGTATCTAAAATGTCACATACATTAAAGGAGAACTTTCTAAAACTAGCATGCTTTGGGTGAAATTCCATTTTCCTTTGTGCATCTATGAGGCAGTTTCCCGGCCATCTATCTGGTCATGTTTGGTTCTCACTTTACATGTAAGCCTGCACACTGCCTATAAAATAGATGAAGAGCAGTGGGAAAGGTTCTATCCCATCAGAAGTACAGCATGAGGCTAGAACCCAGGGCCTGCTTGTTTAAAAAACTAATAGCCATCTCACTGAGTCCTATGCATTGTGACTTATACCTTTACTTCTGGCGTCAAATATCCCTCCCTCTCTTAGCTGCTCGGGGTGGGGTAGGGGGGCAGTTTCAAAAGCAGTGCCGGAGAAGTGATTGGATAATGCCTAGCTTGTAACATAGTGGTTAGAGAACTATGCTGGGAAATCAGAGAGAGGTAGATTTCATAACACATACACAGACACATAGGCCAGGTATGTGCATAGCTGAGGAAATGGTGCAGAAGGAGAGTTCTCTTATGTTTTAGCCCCAGTAGCTGAATGGTTAGGAAGTTCACCTACATAACAAGAGACTTAGCTTCTAGTTCTCCTTTTATGAAATCTGCATCTCTTTGCTTTCCCAGCATAGTTCTCCTACCACTATTTTACAAGCTAGGCATTAGCCAATCACTTCTCCAGCACTCCTTTTGAAATTGCTCCCCCCACCCCAGTCCCCTGCCTTCCCCCGCCCAGGGTGTCCAGGAGAGGGAGGGATATGTGAGGCCAGAAGTACAGTTGTAAGTCAGAAAGAATAGGGTTCAGTGAGATTATTCAATGACCCTTAAACACAAGAAGCAGTGGCTCAATCTCAAAAGGAATTTCAAAGAAGGTCCTGGATAGTGCCTTGGGGGAGGGGGTTGAATTTAAAGGTTCAAGTACTAGGCTTGGAAGTGAGGGAGTTATATATTCAAACCTTTTCTGGACAAGGTTTTTAATGAGTTCCCTAACTACTCAGCTATCCTGTTCCCCTATAATGTTTAATTTTAAAATGGTCCTCTCTGGGTGTCTACACATGAATTTACATGCGCCTAAAATTAATGTGCCTTAACTTAAGACACATTAGGGTGATTTAGACATGCATCTACATGTGGATACCTTAATGTGGGTCAGTGGGTAGCCTGCCCTGGTTAGCGCCCTAGACAGCCCCCCAAAACTTGTGGCAGCATAGTCAAGTGGTGCAAATGTCTGTGGGCCAAGGGGGCGGAAGCCTCTAGTCCCTCCCGATGCAATTGGCTTAGCCCTTACCCTGGCCCTGTCCCTAGCCCTGGCTCTAACCCCTCCCTGTGTTCCTTCCCCCCCCCCCCCCCCCCCCCGGGG
>NW_005843469.1:82982-129092 GCF_000455745.1 Alligator sinensis
GCCCCCCCCCCCCCCCCCCCCAGCATGGGATGACAGTAGGCTGGAGATGAGCCTGTGGGGCTCCACGTTGCTGCCAGAAGCTGCCAAGACTAACAAATGGTGGGTGCTGTTTTGCAAGATGCAGGCACTGGAGTGGTGATTTCAGCAGCATCAGTCCCTGTTGGTCTGCACTAAGTTGGCAGAGGGGGCATGCGGGCTCCTTTCAAAGCACAAGAGAAAGGCCCCCTGAGAAGGAAGTGAGTGGAACAGGGAAATCTGTGCTGGACGCTGGGGGAAGAAGCAGTCCCATCCCGCCTGCTGTCCTGGGTGGGAGTTCCAGTGCAGGCTTCTAAAGATTCCTGAATTCTAGGTGGCCAGCAAGGCATCACACCCCTGCAGGGCTGCACTGCCTTGCCAGCAAACCTGCCGCAAGAGAGAAGATGGGGGAGCCTCTAGTAAAGGCTTTGCCCATGGTGTGCTGTCCCCTTCCCCTGCAGGGAGTCATGGGGGTGCTGGTCCTAGGCAGCAGCAGCAGCATCCTAGGTGGCACTAGCATCCTCATTTCATCTGGCATGCAGATCTGGAGGCTCGCAGCCCTGGGAGTTGTACAGAACAGCCCTGCAGCCCTCCTGAAGGTGCGGGCCCCTGGATCTGCACACCAGATGACAGGAGGGCACTAGGCATGGGCTGCACCCAGTACCAGTCTCAGGTGGCAGTGGCAGCTTCCTGTCATCCAGCATGCAGATCAGGGGTCCCACACTCCCAGGAGGGTTCCAGCACAGCCCCGCATCCCTCCCAGGGGTGCAGGCACCCGAGTCTTCATGCCAAATGACAGGAGGCTGCCACTGCTACCTGGGGCCAGCAGCAGCAGCCATCTTCCCTGGTGCTGGGTGTGGGCTGTGCCCAGTGCTGGGCCCACGTGGCAGAAGCAATGGCAGCCTCCTGTCATCTGGCATTCAAATCCAGGGGCCCACATCCCTAGGAGGAGTCTAGCACAGCCCTGCAGCTCTCCCGAGGGTGCAGGCCTCCAGATTTTCATGCAGGATGAGAGAAGGCTGCCGCTGCTGGCAAGTGTTGTGAGTTTTGCTTTGAACAGTTTGAGGTGCACTTTCCCAGAAACCTCTGCACTTATCTCCTTCGAACTTGGGAGGCTTCATGCCCTCATAATGGACTACCATTCCTGAAATTTTCATCCAGCAAGAAATGACAAAATTTTAGGCATTTTCATGATTTCCCATTATAACCTATGGGCAAAACATTGAAATGTCGAAACACGTCAAAACAGCAAAATAGTTTTGCTGAAACCAAATGGAACAGTGCTTCAAAATGAAATGAAATGATGAAATGTAACACTGTCCCTTCAAAATGGTGAAATGGAAGTCAAAATGAAATGGTGCTGTTTCACACATCCCTACTAAATGGTACCTACCTGTTTCCAGATTTTGGAAATTTATAGATTTAGGTTTGATTTGGGTTTGGGGTGAAGTTTCAGGTTGATTCTTTTCTTGCATTTAAATAGAAAAGTTGAGGTCCAATTGTTCTGTTTTCTTTTTGTGCTATTTTCTCTTTTCAGTTTCTTTGCTTTATTTTTTGTCTTTTTCTTTTCCACACTTCTACTGTTTATATTCAGCTCTCATTTATAGTGCTGTAAATCTAGAGTTATTTTGTGATTTCAATTTAGTTTCTCGAGGTGTGAATTGACAATGTAACTGAGAAAAGATTTTGACCATAAGTCTTTCCACTTCTTATTTATTAATACTCTAAACTTTCTAGCATCTTCTATTAGGCCTTAAGAAAAATGTCTTAAACCTCAGGACAACCCTGGAAGCAAGCTAATATGGGTTGGATAAAAAAAAATGCTTGACCTATTCCATAATAGGAGCATGGTACTTGCAGATAAGAGAGCATGAGCTATAAATTTCCAGCCAGTAGCTCATGATGCACTTGAGAATATTCACATTCTCCAGCCAAAAAGGAAAAAAGGGAAAAAAAATGCTTCCTATTAAATAGCTGTTTAACAGAAAAATGAGTCTGGACTTAATCTCTGATGATCCTCATATAGCAGAGATTTCTTCCAGGGATTACCTGATACAGACAGGTTTTAATTGAGTCACTAATACAGACCTTATAAGTGGAAATTAGTTCTTTTTTGAATGTGAGAATGAATATGGTGGAAGAGAAGTTCAAGATTTATTTTGAGGAAGGGAGCTAGGAAATGTATGTAGCTGTTCAATTTGTTGGCTTTAAAGGGCCAACTCATGGGATCATTAATTCTAATTTATTATACAGGACATGGAGTTAGTCATGAGGGGTACTGGTCACCTTAACCTGCACTGACACACACATACACACATATACATACAATTGCTGCAGTAATAGTGGAGTACCAATGTCGGTTTTGTACCTATCCGAGGCTGGGGTCTGCTATTGATGGCCAGTTGAAGCTTTCTCTGAGGTGATGTCTTCTTCAGAAGGGGGTCACTAGCTTGTCTTTCTGGTCGGTAGTTTGGGTGCTGATTGGATCAAGGAAGAAAGAGGGCACCACTGGGGTTCATGCTTCACTGCCTTTTATCCCTCTCTGGCAGACTTCTGTGATCCCCCAGTCTTTGGGCTTGCCCAATCCAGAGGTTGCTGACTCTCATGTGACACTCCTTAATGAATGTTTCATGACAGGTATCAGTCACCGGGGTCTCCGTGTGCAGTTTTGGGATTCGGCCCTTGATTTTGACTAATTCAACAGTGGTATTGTTATAGATTACAGAAATAGTCAATAGTGGGGGAGGGTACTGAATTTCAGGACGCAGTCTTCAGCTTTCTTTAGTTCAAATAGATACACTGTTGTACATAGAATAGAGTTTCAGGCACTGATGTTGATATTTTCATCTTGTCAACTTGTAGCTAGGAACTGTTAATTGCTGCTTGTTAACTTGTAACCACAGCTTGTTCTATCTATTATTCAATCACCCATTCACTCAGACTCACTCTCATTCACTCAGAAGACCAGTCCAATACAGAGATGTATTCACCAAAGGGGAATGCAGGCAAAGGGGTTTCTTGTTATAAATTAAGAAAAAAATCTTACCCTAAAAAACAATGGAAGATGTGAACACATTTTCAGAATTTTTCCCTAATTATGTCTGCATAGATTTTTGCATGTTCAACCTAAAACATCTTGTGCCTGATTTTAAGAGCTGTGGACACGCTTCAGAAATTGCAGAACATCACCACTTCTAAATACGGTTATCAAGTTGCTCAAACTAGACACCCAACACCCGATGTAGATTATACAAAAGGACTGAAGCATTGTTTCTAGCCCATAGGAACAGGTGTCATGTAATGGCATTGTGTTTAGGAAAGTGAAAATTCCTTCTGGATTTGCTCTTGCTCCAAGTGGTGTCAATTCTAGTATCAGTACTCATTTAGACCTACACAAACAAGCAAAATAATAAATAAATAAAAGGGGCACCTACCCAAAGTCAAGGCACCAAAAGAAATAAAAAAAAAAGCAGAATAGTAGTAGATTAGCTCCTCTCTGTGAAGACTTAGCTGTGTTTGTTGCTGTGCTGGTGGTTTAATACCACCTCAATTCCAAAGAGCCTTTTCCATGCCATCCCGATAACCCAAGGAACTACAGTCACAAGAATAGTGACTGTCTAGGAATCATATTGTCTAAGACTTAGAATGAAGTAAGGCTGCTGAAGGACAGAGTAGGTTTGTGGATTTTAATACATGCATGAATGAAAAAATGTATATAGTAACATGATGGAAAGTATAATTCCAAAGAAATGAGGTTAACAGAACCAATAACTCTTTAACATCCTCTGCTTCAGCTCTCCCTGCAACCCAAAATTGTTTAGCAATTGTTTAATATAGAATGAAGTAAATTCAGGAGCTGCGTAAGTTCTTGTTATAGGGCTTTATTGGGCTTGATAAAATGTATTTTTTCATCAAGCTTTGGCAAAAGGCACTCAATGTGATTTCCTTCTTACTGGAAAATTTGCTAAGCAGGAAATGTGCTTAAATAATAGTATCAACAAAGACAGGCTCGTTTCTTTTATTATTCTATTCTGGACTGGCCAGATAACGGATAATTAGCTCAGTGATGAGTTTCTAAGGCAGGTAAGAAAATCTACCAAGGCATGGATGTAGGAAAGGACATGGATACAGATATATGAGCAGTGTCACTTTACCTTCCATTCAGCTCCCTTTTGAATTATAAATACGAATTCCTCAGTAGTATGATTCAGGCAATTAGCTAGAATGAAAATAGATTGCATTTGAATTTCTTCAATTTTGTGCCAGATGAAGCCAAATATTGGTTTACTCTCTACAAGGCCTTCTTTTAATAAACAGTTTTCTACTTCATTGATGGAGTATAGGAGGAAGGGAGGAGTGAGGTTGGGGGACAAACAAACTTTTATCTTTGAACAAAACTCTGTTATTACTAAACTGTTATCTCAATCCAAGAGGTGAAATCCTAGCCACCCTTTTGGAAAAATATTAGCAGTACAAAGGAATGATTTAGCAATGCTAGTTGAAGGAGTCAGCATGGGCTCTTTCTGGCCTCAGATATTACTATAGGCTTGACTGAGCACAATTTATCCACAGCTTTCTGAGTTACTTCAGCCTTAAGATTGTGCTATAGTTCTTCCACTATAGGTCAGACTGCCATGGAAGACCTTCAATGAAGATATAAAATTAAAGCTACATGGTAGGGAGTTTAAAGCACAAAACAAAGGTGAAACGTCTTATTGCCCACACACTGTAACCACTTACACAGTGGCCACAAAGCCTGTAGAAGCTGTTGTATTTGAATAACCCCAGTGGGACAGACGCTATAGGCGGGTCCTCACGTGCAAGCACATTTGGTTTGTGGAACCACAAAGCTTTGTGGTGCTGCAAACCACACATGGAAAACACGCAAATGTGCCCTGCACTGCAAATTTTCAGCACAGGGAAAAATTGGCTACTGGGATTTCCCAGTAGCAAAAAAACCCCAAAACAAAACAAAAAACAGAGCAAAAGGTGACACAATGCATACTGTATAAGATTTTGCCAGCACACACAGAGGCTTGGCTGTCCAGAGCAATTTCTTGGCTGCCAGCCATGCCTCCAGGCTGCCTGATCTGTGCCCCTACTGCTCCAGGCACCAGATAAGACTGCTAGGGCTGCCTCTGGTGCTGGCCCCAGCCTCCAGGTCTTTCTGGCTGAAGAGGGAGGAGGAGAGGTCTTGAAATCAATCATGGGAGGACATTTTGGAATATCTTCAAGAGTGCATTTCCTGTTGCAGAAGGTTGGCAGGTATGTTCAGGAACAGCCCAACTGGGACATACCTCCACTGCAGTGCAGTCATTCTCTCATGCCTGATGTGTTGTACATATCTACTTGGCCTTGTAGATAACTGAAATGGAAGGGGAAGCACAAATGAACTTGGCCATTTGTCAGGAGATGCATAGTGCAGCACTTTGCCAGATCTCTATGAACCTAGATTCTGAGGTCTCTTAAAAAGGGACCAGTATCACCCTTGTGTGTACTTCCTGGAATAGAATGCTTCCAGCAAGTAGAGCTGCGAAGGTCAAACACATTTTCCAGACAGTACTGCACAGAATCTTGAATCTCACTGTGACATTGAGGGATATAGCTTCAGCCTTGAATATCTCACACACATGCACACAAAACCTCAACATGCAACATTCAGGCATAAGTATGCCCCCTGCATCAATCCATCTTAAAATGGTTAAAATACTTTGGGAATTTGACAGTGTTTGCTTTAATCTGTACATGATCATTTATGAATCCATTGAATATTTGTTTCTGAAAGAAATGCTATTGCAAAACCTTGCATTAAATAAGTAAAATTAGGTCAATTTTAATCACCCACTTTCTTCTACCAAAAAAGAAAATAAATACTATTAGAACCTCCTGAAGATTGCTGAAATCATTCTGGATTTTGAATTGTTGCCAGTAACTTGACATAGTTCAAGTAAGAAGTAAACTTGCGAGATTCATAAATGTAGTTGGGCAACAAAAACCCATCTTCCTTGGTGTTTGTGAGTTCTGTAATCTGTTTGTAATAAGAGTAATACAACCACCAGACATGATTTCATTGCTATCAGAAGGAAGTTAATAGAATTGGCTCCTGATGAAAAGGAAGCCTAGAGAAAATGTGTGACATAGCAGTACAAAAAAGTTTCATTTTCATTGGCTCACATGTTAAATAGCCAGAAGATCCTCTTCAGATTTGTGCAATCACTTTAGATGTGTTTGTCATTCAGCGCAGTCCATTGCTCCATCTGTCTTTTCACCTTGACAATCTGACACAACATACATTCACTATATGGATGATTATAAAAAAAAAACATTTTGATACATTGAAATAATCTATTACATGTTTGTTCTGTTGCTTGGTAAAAAAATACACATAGAATGAATATACTTGAAATACGACTTTCTGAAGCCATTTCCATATGATCAGCCTCAGAAAAGCACTGAGGTCCTTAACCATTATAAAATATGCTGCACAATGGATGGGACTTTCAGTTATTAAAATACAGCTGACAGCTGAACTTTATGACATACATACTCAGACCTTCTTCTACAGCAAGGAAAATGCTTCAGTTGCCATTGACTATACACACAGTGACATGTACACACAAATACTGGAATGGAAAAACATTTAAGCAAAGATCTGAGATCCTTTCATTGAAATATCTCATGGAAATATATGGAAAAATATATTTATATACACATATGCATATATATTATGTGTCTATGTATGTAAGTATGTATTATATTACAATACCAGCAATATAAAATATATTTTGTATTGTGTACAAAAATAATGGATAATGGATAGTAATCTATTGTTATTCAATCAATGATTCCTTGCTTTAAGGAGTCCGGGTAAATGATTTACATGGCAAAGTTAATAGTCTAATAAATATTACCTATTGGGAAAAAGGAAACAAGTTGGGGAGGGAAAGGTTTAGTATTCACAGAGAGTGTATAATTGTACAAAGCATATAAAAAAACCAGGCTTATTGATGTTAATGCCAATAAATCTAAATGCCAAGAATAGATATATTTAAATATGAGTCTGAGCACATTTATGAGGTATATTTATAGCTAAACATGACAGCTTTTTTATGCCCATATGGATTTCCCACAAATATCTGTGCACTAGAATCTGGCCAAATCCCAAACTGTATGGATGAAGGTGGGTAAACAGACATACAGTTTGCGGGCCCTCTGCTGCGCATGGGGAAATCAGAGGGTTTGTTTTAATCATCACCTTGCCAGCACATGAAGACAGTTTGCATTTTCACCATTAGTTTGTTTCTGACACATTTGTGGTTTAAAAAAATTCAGTGTTTTATGCACTGGGGGCAGAAAGGGAACATCATGTTCACTGCATGTTTTTGAAAAGGAAAATAGCAAATAGTTCTAAAACAGGAAAAATAATGTTTCTCCCTGCTACAGAAAACAATGACAAATGTTTCAAAGGTGTTCCTCAGCCAAGATTCTTCTGATTCCCATCATCATGGGTAGTACCAACGTAAGTAAACACTGAGCTGTGGTGCTCAGGGAATTGCACAAGAAAATACAAATATGAATCCTGCAAGCACTCACAGAAGTGAGTCAAGAGCTTTATTCACATACATAAAGCTCATGAAAGTTCTTGGTAGATGACATGTACAGAACCTTCCTTTTCTGTGCAGCCCATGTAAAAGGCAGGCAGCATTGTAGCCCCTGAATTCAAGGGAGCATGGGGGCTATTGCTGCAAAAGGGTACACAAACCTCCAAGAACAATGGAGGGAAAACTATTAGTTTCACCACCATCCCACTTTCCCCGAAGATGGTTAGTGGAACTGATCTACTGTATTCAGAGGAGTATCCAGCCCCCCATAAGGAAAAAAAGCATGACCCAGAGAAGCTTTAAAGGGTCATGTGTAAATGTTCTTATCATGCTTGTTCTCCTCCTCCTCTATTTCACTTCCATCATTTGTCACTGTAACTTATTTTTATCTTGTTTAAAACTTTAGAGCCCTACTCAGAGTTTTCCATGATAGCGAGCTGCTCTTCCTAATCATATCTTGTGCCTGGTTCAAGTCCTGGTACTACATACACTATCTCGAACTCACAGACTGTCTTCTTATTTGCTTTCATAACACCATATACATTTTTGAATGTTCTGTGAATAAATGATCAGTAAAACTGCAATACATAATCCTTTAATAATAGACAAAATATTGTAACTGGTTACTTTTTCTCAAAGACCTCACAAAAATAGGCTATTCTCTGTATAGTATATGTTGTTGAAATACTACCAATGTTCACTTAGTTGTATAAAAATTCAAATGCAGGTTTTGTTTTAATTTTGAACTGGACTTGTGGCTAAAAAAGAACATTTTATTCATCCAGCAATCCTCTGAAACTCAGTGTTCTTTTCATAACAGGGGGAAGGGATGATGCTAGTTCAAATACTAATAACAGACACCAATTTTCATTAGAAATAGGTTTTATTACAATATACTTTGAAAGGTTCTGAGAAAGAATGCATTTTTAAACCATTTTTCTCCATTTCCTTTGATATTCAGCCTTGATCAGTTTTTATTTGAAAAGGAAATTGGAACATCCCATGAGTCTCAAAAACAACAGTAATTAAATATTCAAACATGGTTTCAAACAAAAAGAATACTCATTTACCAAAGAATGATAATACTGTGAACATCTTACTTCCTGTATATATACATTGATTGTTCAAATTGCAAACTCTAGAAAGTAAACAGAATCCTGATGCTTGTGATTTTTTGAACGGTAAACATCTTAAGAATAAAATATGCTTTAAAAGTGTCCTACTAGCAAATATATTAGGATTAAGATCCCCAATATAATTAATGGACCATCATACTGAGAAAAGATGCTGCCAAACATGGCTTGAAAAATCTCTTGAGAATGTTGAATGTTGATTACTTCTAATCCTTCTCAACAAGTTTAGTTTTGTTTTCCAACTAATTGATTGCCTCTTAGGAGATGTAAATATGAGTGAAGGAGAGGGGTACAGCAATCTATCTCAAACCTAAGTGGTCCATGAAGGAGCATGATTAATCATCCAGTTTTTGTAACCAACAAAGTATGAGGAGATGATGTGGCTAGCGCAGAGGTAGAAAATTATTTGGTCCCAAGGGCCACATAGGGAGTTTTGGTGAGCTACTGTGGGCTGGGTCAACACCCTCCCTATCCTGCACAACATTTCACCAAAATTCCCTATGTGGCCCAGGAGCAGCATGCGGGAGCAGGATAGGTAGGGGCCTGGGCCTGGGATTACAAGGCAGTGACAGCATGGGGCCAGGGCAGAGCCATGATCCACTGCCCACATGCTCCTGTGACAGGTGCCAGTTCTGTGGGCAGGGACACGTGGGGAGCAGATTGCAACTCTGACCCAACCCCAGTCCCATGCTGCCACTGACCTGCTATCCCAGGGTCTCCATGTAGATCAGGCAACCTGCACATTCAGGCAGATGGGATGTGACCATAGGCAGACAGGGAGCTGCATCCATGGCTGGGTCTGGGATCTTGGAGAGGTGAGAGTGCGAGGTTGGGACCCAGGTCAGAAAAGTGATCTGCTCCCTGAATGATCCTGCCTGTGGAAACCATGCCTGTCACAAGGATGAGCGGGGAGTAGATCATAGCTCTGCCCCAGGCCCTGGCTTTGCACCATCACGGCCCCATGGTCCTGCCCAGTAATTCTGGCCCTGCCTACCCATCCTGCTCCCCAACACCACTCCTCACCTACCTGCTGCCCCATCCTATCCACCTGGCCATGTGTCCTGCCTGTGTGGCTCCCACCCCAGTGGTGGGTGCAAGGTGGATGGTCAGTGGTCCTGGGACCAGCAGCAACAGCTGCTAGAAGGAGTTGCTGCCATTGGGGCAGGGGGAGAGTGGCATGTAGCTCAGAGGTGAAGAAACCAGCATAGGGACTATGGTTTGGGAAGAGAAAATTCTTGAAAAAAAGACAGAAGTTAACTGGGTGGGGGAAGAAGTAAAGAAATAGGAGTGAAAAATGACTAAGATTAAATATATACACATCCCAGAGGTATAAGCATGGGGGGAACCCAAATTCAGAGGAAAGACCCTGAAATCAAAGAACATCCACCTGTTTTAGGTTGCCAAATGCCAATGGAATAACGCCAAGAAGAAAAACCCACACGGTACATTAGCCACGCTCATATACAGCTGAAGCCAGCAGGTGAGATCAGAGATGTACACCGGCCAGCTGATTCAAAAGCAGGCTTCAGCAGGGAGATGAGGAGAGCGGGAGAGACAGGGGAGGCTGCAGGGGCTCTCCGCACCAGTGGCAGGTAGCACCGGTGAGCCGATGAAAGTCCCGAACAAGTAGGGATGATCCTAGCAACAACAGCAGCAGCAGCTGCTCACAGCCTGCACACCAGTTGCAGGCATCATCAAAGCATGGGAGAAGACTCCATCCTGAAGCAAGTGGTGGAGACTGTGGAAGGCAAGGCAGTTCCATGCTCCGGGCTCCAGCTGCGCGGGATGGTAGGAGGGGAATCGACTGGGAGAGTAGCAGAAGGAACTCTCACGGAGGCAAAGAGGGGAGCAGCATCAGGGGACACGGTCAGGCACAGGCTACAGGGCTGAGAGAGAACAGGGACCATTCTCCTTGATCTCCCTCTTTCCTACCCGTCCTCCCTTTTGTTGTGTCTATTTTCTTTCATTGTTTCTTCTTAAGTACAGCACAGAGTTGCCTTGTGTTTGTGTTTATTTTTTTTTATTCATTGCGCACTGTGGGCGAGAACTTTGAGCCCTGAGGTCCAGGGGACATAGCAGGCCACAAGGGCCAGTCATGGGAAGCAATCGGTAACCAGCAGTGAACCTGAGAGATGAATCCGCAGAAAAGGCAAACATCCGACGGCCCTGAGAGTACGTCATTAAGGAGAAAATATGACTTCGTACTTGAGAGAGCATGAAGACCATCAAGATCAGAGGGCAAGCTGCAGTGACATCGGGTGACCCATTGTAGGCTGGCTTATGGAAGCGGTGTAGGGGAAGTGGAGCCCAGAGAATATCCATCAGGAGGAACATCCGACCTCGAGGGACCTCCAACAGGAGATCCCACCACTGAAATTATATCCAGAGTCATGGCAGATGAGTTCTGGAGTACTCCCCAGGGTGATTGAGGCCCCTACCAGAGGTTACATGAAGCCTCCCTGCATCTCTGACCGCACCAAGGCAGCGCGTGAACAAATTTTCAAAGCAAGACGGGCACAATACATATAAGACCAAAATATGCCATGTGTCTCACTGACATGGGATGGCGGGAGGGGTGGGAGGGATTGGGTTAGTACTCACACCAGGCCAGAGCTGAGACCCAGTACTATGGAGGCAGTAGGTAGTGGGATTGCTTGCTGCTGCTGCTGTTTGCAGGGAGGTACAAGAGAAAGCAGCAAGCTGATGAGGTAAGCTGCAGTTGGGTGCTCAGAGCAAACAGAAGACTGAGTGCTCACATTGCTAAAGGTCACATTCCTGGGGATGGAAGGGAGTGTTTGCTTGCAGCCAGCACCACCCTCTGGGCAGTAAAATTTAGGAGGGTTGAAAGTTTGTCCACTGAGCAGAGGAATGGGAAGGACTGAGAATGGTCCATCCTGTCATGCTGGAGGAATGAAAGAATAATGTTTTATCTCATCAGAGTATGCTAACAAGACCCTGAAAAAACCTGGGCAAAATGATTCAAAGATAAACCTTGCCTCAAATGGCATAAATTTAAAATATTTAGAGAGCACTTATCATGGGTCAACACCCTTTAGTAGGTGAATGCTTCCCTTTTAAGTGTCTTTATGATGGTTTAAAGGAGGTAACCTGTAACAAAACCCTTAGTCTGCTTCACGGAGATATAACAATTTACAGTCATCCAGCATCCCAGATCCATGCCTTCCAGCCCTTCTACCCTTCTCAAGTTCCCTACCCTCCCAAACCCTACTGCCCATGGGGTAGAGCTACTGGCCCCAAGCCAACACCTGCTTCCAGTGAATATGACCCCAACCTACATGGAACCACACTGCTAGCTCTAAGGACCCCAGGAGATTCAATCTGGGCCAGGTGCCAGGCAGGCGTCAGAGGTCTGAGCCTTTGCCCCACAGCTGGGAAACTCTCCCATAGCTAGGGGAATTTGTGGGGAGGGGGTCAGTGGCTTCCTTCCAGCATCCGGGAGGGAAGCGGGGGGAAGAAGCTGCCTAGTATTGAGTGTAGTGAGAGTATGTAGCCTGGGGGAAGTATGCTTCCCTGTGGTCCATACTGTTCCTGTGTTTAACCCCCAGCAGCTCCACAATAGAAGCAGAACCACCAGATGGCGAGAGCATGAAGCCCAGAGCTGCACACTTCCCTGGACTCCACACTATCATCCCAGTTGACTTGCAGCTGTTCTCCTCCCAGAGGAGAGATAGAGTCCTGGCTCCTGGCTATGCCCCTATTCACCAGACCCTTTGCTGACAAGCCACAGTTGTGCAGGTCAGAGATAATATTAAGCCTGAAACTGTTGTGCCTTTAACAGTGTCTAAGATTTAGAATGATTTAAATTATGCTGTAACAACACCCTAGCATAATTACTTAATCATTAGGTCCTAATATGTTATAACTACTAAAGCATTTAGAAACCCTACATTGGACAAAACATGCTGTATTTTTCCATGCCTTCAGTGGTCAAAGATGTCAAAAAGTGTTCCCACCTTTATACAATACAACATTACATCCACTGGGTACATGAAGATTTAAACTGCACAAGATTAAAAATAAGAGATGAAAGTAACAAAGCAAGCAAGCAAACAAGAAAGTAAGAAGTACTTTTATCCTAGTTTAGACATACTCAAAGGTTTCAACTTATCTCTGCACAGAAAACCATCAAAAATCCCACGTGAAGTCCCTCAAAGAAGATCTGAAATGGAAATTAAATTCTGGCTTTCTCACAAGGTTCAAATTTTACCCAGAATTCAGAAATGAGAAGATTATAAGCAAAATGGAGATGAAAGTCTCCTTTACACTGGCCGCATCTACATGAAACACTACATCACTGTAGCGACAAGCTACAGTGACATAACTTGTCACTATGGTGACATAGTGTTGGCGGACATGAACTGTGATGCTGACGTTACTGCATGTTGCTACTGTGCAGTAAGATTGGAAACAACTTGTGCGCTATTGGGACTGTGAAGTAACAACTACAGCAAGTACTAAATGACTGTGCAAGTACTAACAACTGCACAGTCAGTTGCATGTTTAGATGTGTCCTGTATCAAGATCCAGCACATCATCTAACATTCACTGTATCTGTAAGGCCACAAGTAGCTGAGCATCTAACAGAGGTTTGATGTGGCATACACTATTTTGATTGTATTCCTTTCTAGATATCAGCATTCATCATCTAAATATACAAATGACTAAACCAGAGCTCTCTCTCCAGAGATTCCCCCTGTCCCAGTTATCACAGAAAAAAAAAACAAGACACAAGCATTAGAATATGGCTTAGCTAGGCAACAACTTATTTAAGTAACATATCTCAATTGCTTCTCCAGTGCTTGTCATCCTTCCTGTAGAGACCTTTGTCAACTGATGGTGAGCTCCCTTCAGTTCCTGACCTTCCTGTTCCATTTGGAGAAGGGCTGACTTCAGCTCCTATGTTGTTAACCTTCTGCTTGCATTGTTGCTGGGACCTCACTTTCCTCTATCATATGAACGCTAAGGGGAAAGGGTTTTCTAACTTTTCATATAAACCAACCCAATATCTCACACCCTTTAGGAGATTCCTCCTTTTAATTTGTTTCCATTTCTAATTTACCAGATACCTGGACTCCTTATGAACAACTTCATGTACTGGGTAGTTACCAAAGTGGGATAAAGTAGCCTCTACATATTGCATATTCATTTTCTTCCTTATACATCATGGAAATGAGTGGTCAAATAATGTCTGGTTTCTGTGGGAGTATGGTAATGCTAAAACAAAATTAGAACCATACCACCACCACAGTCAATTCATCCTTATAAAAAGTAGCAATGGTTGTTAGGCTTCTAATACTCAAAGGCAGAAGACAGTCGGTACTGCTAAAAATGATACAGTACATTTAAGTGGGGTCTAGGTGTCCCCATACATTAATCTGCAGCTGTGCAAAGTGCTGACACAGCAAATCTACACCTATTATAGATTCTGTTCACCCTACTACATTGAGCAGCTTTTGATGTTATGCTACAGTGTCCCAGTGTCTTTAAGCAAATTTTAGGTTCAGGTCATCACAGAGAGGACAAGGCCTTGAAAATAGTACTTTGAACTAAGTCCACTTGGGATTGAGATGATTCTCCTAATACATATATTTTCATACATATCTATGTACACATACGCATGTCCAGGGCACGTCTACACATGTGCCTGACTATGCAATTGTTACTGCACAGTCATTTAGTACTTGTTTAGTGCTGCTAAAGCATGTACTAAATGTACTAAATGGCTGCACAGTAACTGCCAGAACTGCACAGTCCTGGTGCCACATGGGTCATTTCCAACTCTACTGTGCTGTAGCAATGAGCTACTGCGCAGTAGCAGTGGCATCACGGTTCATGCCTGCTGATGCTATGTTGCCAGAGTGATGAGTTATGTTGCCATAGCTCATTGCTACAGCAACATAGGCTCTCGTGTAGATGTGCCCACAGCCATGCAAAATTGCCAGGATGAAATTTCATCACAAAATTATTTTCCATAAAAAGGGGGAATAATGAAAAATAAACTCAATGATGCTTTACTTCCCATTTAGAACAATTGTTCTGCCAATCCAAAGAGAGAGAAAGAGATTCAACTTTTTCTGGATGTATTGCAAGGTGGAGTGGTATTAAAAGGGGAATGTAAGTTGGTGATGACAACTCCCAAAGAAGAGAGGTTTCTTGAAGAAGTTTGTTCTGGTATACAAGGAGAATTTTTAGAGCCCTGACATATCTATAGGTAGATACTGTGAAATTATAGCAAGCTCCTGAGCAAGGTACACACATTCAAAAAGTCCAAGGTGGAATTGATCTACGTTATACAGTTTTCTATGAGCAGTGTAGTTTAGATCGGTAGCGAACAAAACACACATTCACCCTTTAGTGATGGGGGCAAATCTTAGACTGGGTTCTGTCCATTATAAACCACTCTGTGTGCACCAGACTTCTGTTCTGTTAAGGGTATAGGCTGGTTTAGTGTGCTGAGCTTTTTCTCTGTTACAGGTATACACCAATTTTCGTCCACTTATCTCGGTAAAAGTGTAATGTCTGTACTTGCCCTGAAGGCACTGACTTAAGTAGCAAAACTTAATATTCTTTATCAGAGCTGGAATTTCATCCTTAATCTTTAAAGGCTTCTTACTATTTATTGTGTCTATTTTTGCTTTATAGAGTTATAATCAATGTTCATATAAAATGATTTAGAACATATGTTAATGATATTTTTTTCATGCAATTGCCCTTATTTTCCTCAAATAAATATTTAATGTATCGTTTTTGCTCTTTCTCTCATACATACTTCAATATTCTTTGAATTAAGACCTTCATACTTGTTTGTGAGTTCATAGAATTTGTTTATCTCTCTCCTCATTTAGGTTGCCCTAGATTTATAATTTTACTGTAGGGGAAAAAAAACTGTTAATATGAAATTCGTCATGCAATATTTTTAGTAGCACCTCATTTTTTAAGCTTGTTTTAATATGTTTACTATCATTCTGAGCATTGAGGAAATAAAACAGATTGTCTTCAAAGTCAGATTAGCCTGAAGAAAAATGTATCCTGTGTCCAATATAGGATTACATTAAATACTAAAATGTTCAAAACAATGTATATCATTTTTGCTGTTTTATATATATTTTCAACATCCTGTCCCCTCATTAAATGCAAACTCTTCACAACAATGAATCAAAGATAAATGCATAAATTCATTTTTTTTTGATAAATTGAAATTAAGGCATTTATAAATTAGTGTAAATGTAACATTTGCTTTTCTTTCTTTATTAATAATTTAATTTTTTTTTCAAATGAAATCACAGTCAGGACCCTGACAGTTTTCAAGTGACAAAGACATATTCTAAAATATATACATAATATGTATCTATGTACAGACTATATATATGTGTATATATTGAAATGATTTTGTGTCACTTTTGACATTCATTGTGCTCCAAAGACTATCTCCTATGTCAACATATTAATTTAAGAAATTTTAAAGGACAGAGTAATCAAAAATACATTACAAATCATTTTGTTTCTATTTCTTACCCCCCCTTCCCTCTCCCACAATTAGTTGGCTTCTTTTTCCCTGAGTCTGAGAAAACACATTTTGAATGCTTTCCCAGAGTTTAAAAAGTCTTTGCATAGCATTTGAATTTAGCACAGTATATGTGAGGTGAAAGGCAACAACAATCTTCTTTTGACCAAAATGTTGCGATTTGTCCCTTAACAACCTATGACGATCTTGAGCAATTTAATCTAAATAGACTTTACTGTTTTCACACACGAATGGATAACAATTGCCTCTGAGGTGCAAATGTGATGAACTGCTGACTGTGTCATTCAAAGGCAAAGGGAGCGCACAAAAGCCGTAATACATGCAGTGAACATAGGGCTAAATTATTATCTACAGTTAAAAAGGTATTGAACTTTTAAAAAATGTAAACTTTACATGCTCTATGATCTTCTCTGTAAACGGGATAGGTAAAAAGACATAAAGGTAATTATTGGAAACCAATTGCACTGAAGTGCAGAACAAAAACCCATTTCTTTTTATGATGATAATTGAACAGACTGCAAGGCTTAGAAGGATGAAATGATTTCAAGCCTCTTTACACTGTGTTGATTAGGAGATTCAAGATGTGATGTCTTAATAAAAATAAACCTACAGTTCTAAACTGCATAATGCTGTTCTCTTTCTTCTGCATAATGCCATATGTATGCACTTTACCTCTTTGTCTTAGAAGCTTATCTCTCTGGGCATCAAAGCTCCACCATTATAAGTTACTTTCCATTAGGCCCTCATAGTTGTTCAATATAACTTCAGCCACATTTACTCCCTTGTGTCTAAGTCCCCTGTCCATCAATGACACCAAAGCTATGTGTATGGGGTATCCTATGTATTATTCTACTGGCCTGAAAGTCAGAGCATTTGTGCTCCATTCCAAATTCTTCATTTAACCCATTGTAGCAGGCTCAGGACTCCAACCATTAAATGTGATGCCCTTAGTCATCAGGTTTACCTGCTGTTCTCTCTGGCCTCCACAGCACATCCTGCTTCCCAGCTGCCATGCCTTCAAGTGTTAAATCTTAAAATGATTTTGGCATGAGGCCTTTAGAGGATGGAGTAGCCCCTTTAAGTGTTTTCTCTCTTAGTACAGCCCTTCAGGGCTTCTCTGCCCCCAGCAGAGTTTCTCTATGGGGTGCTTCCTTTTCAGCACAGGTCTAAGAGCTTCTTCATTTTGGCCCTGTTTCTCCAGGGCATGCTCCCTCTGCATATGAGCCACTGGCCACCTTCCTGTTGGCCCTACCTCAGTTTTCCTGGGCCCCTGGCCCTGCTTCTAAGGTAAACCTGGGTTTGAGCACACACCATCAGCTACTCTCAGTTCTGTACAATGCAGTACTCTCCAGAACAGTCCTCAGGGTATCCATACTGTCCCACCAGCATACTAGCAAGACTCTGAATCCAAGCAGCAAATTCTTTCTTCTTCTGAAACTGGCCATTGCAAAACTTGATGAGCTCTTCACCCCTGCATACAAATCAGTGATAAAGATGTTGAAAAGCACTGGACCAAGCACTGACCCCTGAAGGACACCACTGGCCACTTCACACCAGGATAAAACAGATCTGTTCATTAGAACTCTCTGGGTCCTACACCACAACCAGCTCCCTACCCACCTAACTGTCTCATGGTTAAGCCCACGGCCATCCAATTTTCTCACAAGAACATTGTAGAATACTAGATCAAAGGCCTTTTGGAAGTCAAGGTATACAATGTCAACCTCCTCTCCCTTATCCAGGTGGCGAGTTACCTGATAGTAAAAGGAGATGGGGTTGGTAAGACTAAACCTGCTTGCAATGAAGCCATGCTGGCTGTCATTCAGAATCCTACCTTCTGCAAACCTATCACATATAAACACCTTGATTAATTTTTCCAGGGTCTTCCCCAGGATAGAAGTTAGACTGATTGGCCTATAGTTACCCAGGTCCTCCCTCCTCCCTTTCTTGAAGATGGGCACAACATTAACCCTCTTTCAGTCCTCAGGGACCTCAGGGTTTTTTGGGGGGGGGGGGTTTGCAATCTTGTCATTAAAAATAAATTCCTTGTATGAAACCAGGTACTCATTTTATTTTTCTTACTCTTTAAGGTGCAAACTGCCTTCTACCTCTCTCTTTCTCATTTTTTTCCCCAGCATCTCAGTTTTGGCCCAGAATGGAATATGGAGCATTTAAATTAAAAAAAATAATAATTGGATGTGAAAATTGTGTCACATTTACCCCTTAGCTTAAGTCATTATCAGCTGCATTTGTTGAATTATGTAAAGTCAAATTCATGCCACGTTCCCATTGTGTCCAGTGTCTTGAGCTTTAGAATCTAATCTTTCATTAAAGAAATCAACAAAATTTCTAACCTGTATGGTTATAAGGATATTCTCCTAAATATGAGTGGAATACGTTGGGTACAGTAATGTTTTATTTAGTCTGCAGCCTGAAACAATAACTGAGAGAGATGTAGATTGTCCTATTTATCCCAAAGGGCAGTTAATACTACTGCCTAATGCAGGCAATTGGTTTTGCTGACTACATGTGATGACTTAAGCATACAGGGCAGAGGAAGTTTAAAACAACAACAACAAACCTAGCAAAAAGCCACTCTACTAGCTCCAATGGTGTCACCAACAAAATACTGTGGTTACATACATGTGTTATATTTATACCAACCTAGGTCAAAATTAGGTCAGTCTAAATGCTGGGACACTCAGGTGTTTGCAAGACTTAAATCACCCCCAAAAAGCCATGATCTGTATAAGTTAGTTCATATCAAGAGGTGAACTAACTGTAGGTCAATAAAGGGTTAACCATATATATATATATATATATATATATATATATATATATATATATGAAGGGTTAACCAGATGTAGGGAACATCTGCACACATTCACAGCATGGCTCCAGGGCTGTACAGTTCCTACCCTTCAACCCTGACCAAGCTACTTTTAGTCCCCTGACAACTGCGCTCAGGCTGGCCAACTCCTGCCTGAACCCAGCAGCTCCACTCAGCAGACCTTGCAATCATACTAGCTGTCACCCCACCTGATTCCACTAACCCCTTCCACCTCCCTATGTTACTAGCCTCAGACTGCCTTTGATGCTGCCAGCAGTGGCAAATGCCTGCTTGTTTTGTTCCCAGTTTAGGCTGCTTAAAGTAAGTAGGCTAAACTTAAAGTATTTTGGACACATCTACATGAGACGTTTACTGAAGAGTAAACTAACTCAATCCATGGTAAACATCTCAGCCTCTACACGTGTGACCCTATTAAGCCACAGGAAACTAATAAACTCATGTGGAGTTTTTTCACACACAGCAATGCATGTGTAGATGCTGACACAGCCAGCTGGGGCATGAGGGTACTTCAGTGAGGAGGCTGCCTGCTGGCTAGCCCTGCCCTGGAGCATCATGGTGACCCAGCCAGCCCCTCTTCTGCAAGTTGAGCCAGGTTGGAGCAGCTTCGAGCTGGCAGGCTGACCCTCCCAGGTCCCCTGCCAGCCAGGGCTGCTCTGACCTGGCTCAATATGCTGTGGTTCTGGGCACACGTATAAACATGCCACCCAGAAGCAATAAACTATAATGCAATATGCACCAGGGTTTTTTGCTTCGCCTTAATATGCATGCATAGATGCACCCTATATGTACTTGTAGAACTATTCAGCATTCAGACCAGGTGAATCTCAAACTACAACTCAGCAGGATTAAGAAGGCTGGCTACTTTTCTGACATGATAGTGAGACAGGAAAATCTACTGGGAAAAGCCCTGAAAGGAGTCATTCAGGAGTGAGTTTAAATTTATGATGATCTAGATATTTCATCATACAATATGATGAAAGTGATGCAGACTAGATGTTTGTAAGAAAATATCTAAATTAATGACCTATAGTCAAAGTCCTTTCATAATTTGTTGTGCTTTTAAATCAATCCACTTCCTTACCCTGTGATAAAACTCATTTCTAGAGAAAAGGTATGTGTGTTTTGCTTGTCTGTTTTCATAAAAGAAGGAGGAAGTATTAAATCTATTAATATCCTTTCTTTCCTTTTCTAAATTTCTTTCTTTCAAAATTGAGCAAGGAGGCAAATCCTCATGAGAAATAACCAAATATTACATGTTCTTTGCTGGAATGATTGTGCTTTATTCCTGGAAAAAACTGCTGATTATAATACTGATAGTATAAGGCAGTCTTAAATTTCTGTAATAATGTGAAATGGTGACTATGTTTGGGAAAACTTAGTAGTGATAAAAGGGTTGTTGTCCTTTAGGAATTCTTTTAAAAATATCTTACAACATTTTGTGCAAGCTGGTACATTGCAAATGAAACAATATTTTCATTCAAAACTACGTTTGCAAGCCTATTGAAATTCTGATTATTTGGAATATTAAATTGTTGTAAGTATGACTCAGATGCCTTCCAACATTTCTTCATTGACCACCATCCTATCTTTGGCCAGGTACAGACATTACAGGTACAGACATTACACTTTTATTGCTATTAGTGATTGGAAGCCAGTTTATACCCATAACAGAACAGAAGTTTGGCATAGAAAATCAGCCTATGTCCATTACAGAACAGAAGTTCGGCACACACAGACTGGTATAAAAATGGTTGAACTTAGTCTAAGACTTGTTCCCTCGTCCCTTACCAAAGAGTGAATGTGGGTTCTGCTCACCCACATTTAGAGGGATCTAAACTATGATGCTTACCAAAACCTATGTAACTTATACCAAACCATCTGTGGATTTGTGATTGACTATTCCTAGCCTCAATGGATTATATGAGATTTAATATGTAACTATTTCAGTAAAGCAATCTAGACATTTCTCACATCCACCTATAAGAGGATGAAGGAAACATTTTCTTTGCTTGTGTAGTTTAGCAGGTTCCCCTGTTAAATAGATCTACTCAGGATGAACTTTCTCAAGCTTGAGAGACTTTAATGTTCCTTGTATTTCATTAGTGAAATCCTGGCCCCATTAACTCCAACACAAGTTTTGCAAATGATTCCAGTGGGACCAGGCTATCACTCCATATTTCCCCATTAAACAATAATGTTTTATGCCCATCTCACGGAGTGAGGGAATGAAAGAAGCACCTTTTGTAATGTGGCATAATTTGACACAAAATATGAATTTGGCAGAACCTTAATCAAGTTTCTTTTTTTTTAAAGGATGCAATGCTATTAGCGTCATCCTGCAAGTCCTCTATGTAAAGAATTAAGACTGACTCAAGTAGGGGTACTGCATATGTAGAGGAATCAGGAGAGGGCATAGGCCCCTGACAGATATTAAAGGTGTGATGGGTTCTGAACTTTAATCCCAACAATTGCACCTCCTGACATGAATGTGTAACATGATGTCAGGCAGTGTTTATTTTCTCTTATTGATTTTATTGTGGAGTATGGCAGGAGGCATGACTGGATAGGATTGTGTGATCAGGGAGCATATCCCAATAGTACCAATTGCCAGTTCAGGGGGAATCTATGCAGGGGGAGCCCTTGGCTCTAATGCACCCCTGTGCCTAGGAGCCCCAGTAAGATGACTGGGGATCCCAGCTGTGGGAGTGCATGGAGGTACTTGGGCTGGCCGCATGTTTAATTTATGAATGATGGGAACAAGCCACAAAGTTATTACACATTTTTTGTAATATGGCCAGGTTACTACTTAAGACATGATTAACTGGTTAATCATGTCTTAAGTGTAATGTTTGCCAGGGGCCTTAAGGTAAATCAATTCCATGAAAGTACCGTGTGAATATTCAGTCAAACTTTCCCTTGGTAAAGAGCTGCTTTGGTAACTTTTCCAGAGATGTAAGAAAAACATATAGAGGTCTGTTTACTTACAAAACAACTAGTAATCAATTTATTTCTAAAAGCATTACTAGGTGCAAAGGAGTGTCTCATATGATTACATATGCTTTATTCACCTAAAATAAGATGTAATCTTAATGTCATGTTGGATTTATATATTATTATTGTAAATATGGTTATTTCAGTTTTTCTTTGCACTCTATGTTGCATAAACCTCTTCTTATCAGTTATTTATCTGTCATTTGGGTCACGGACCATCTTTCATTATGTGCGTGTACATTGCTCTCAGTTGAATACGCCCTCAGTTGCCTATCACAGAATATGATAGGCAATTGAGGCCATCAGTTGCCCATCACAGACTTTAGGAGCTACCAAAGTATATTAATAGAAATAATATACATGTATTCATGCAGGTAACAGAAATGACTACCAGCATTTGGTGAAACATAATTCTTTGCTGAGCACTGTACTAACAAATAGCAAAATATGTTTACAGTTTGAGGACCTCTATCGAACCCTATCTGATATAAAACCTTTCACATATTTGTCTGTGCATTTTTATAGTCTGGTGAGTTTTATGCATGTGAAAAAGATTAAATACATACAGAACAGGAACACAAGGGGTGACCACTGTGCAAACCCCATATCCAAGCCCCATCAACAGGTCTAAACCCTGTTCCTGTAGGCTTCTCAATTTAAGGTAAATAAAGTACAATTCCTAGGCTCTGTTCCAAGACCATCAGAAAGAATGAAAAGTGTGACTGATCTTTGTGGAGCAGAAACCTGGGATGATACTACTGGTTTATTTTACATATGTCAACAAACAGCCATTCAGGTCATGTCTACATCTGTGCTTTCCTGCACAATACAATTATTTACTGCTCAGCAAAGTGTCACCATCTACACATGCACCACTACTTAGGTGCAGTAGATTAATTTACTTTGGTATAGGATAGTCTTGTCAGACACAAGTACTATCCAACAGTGGAGTGAATTATTGTGCTTAAATGCATGTGGTCATGGTGATGTCAGGATTCATTAACTCTGGCTTAAATTGTGCCAGAGTTTATTCAGTCACACTGCATATGTAGATATACCCTCAGAGGAAATAACTGCTATGCTCCTATTAAAGTCAAAGTGATGGTATCAGGCCCTTTATACTATTGATATAGGATGGATTTGAACTTTCACCCAATAGATAAAAAGTTACAAAGTAGAGCTGTGTAAAATTTTGCTGGCTGTTTCATTTCAATGCTGGCTTGACTCATTTTAAGCTCAAAACAACGAAATCAAAACTAAAGGCTTCGAAACAGCCTCGAAACAAAACAAAGGCAGTCAAAATGTTTCAAAACTTTTGAAACATTTCAAGTTTTGAAGCTGAGGCTGGGATTCCTGCAGGGAAACAGAAAGTAAGGAAAGGAAGGGAGAAGAGGGTGAAAGAGGGGGCAAGGACTGCTCTGATATTGACTGTGTAGCTGGCCAGTGACTGTGATCCTTCCCTGTGGTCCCTTCTAATTCCAGTGCTCTGGGGGAGGGATGGGAAAACAGTATAAAAAGCAGCATTGCTTGAACTGAGCTGCTTTTTGCCGTGGGGTCAGTTACTGAGCTATGTCTTCCAGCAGCTCAGCAGTGTCAGACAACAAAAGCTATCATTCATTTCCTACTTGTTAGCCTAGCAAGTCGGATTCATCAATGCCTTTTGCTTTCTATACCCTTTTATTTAATTATTATATTCATTCATTCTTTTCAATTTATTCCTCCCTCAAAATCCTCTTTTTGTTTTTGCTAGTCTATTTTGATTCTTTTCCTCAAGAAAAGAAATATGTGCCTTTTTCTGACAGTGTGCATTCCAGTCACTGTGCGTATTATAATACACAACTTATATAGGAACACATACATACATATATATATATATATATATATATATATATATATTATTCATTACATAAATATATAAACACATACATACATTACATAAATACACATACATATACAATTGTCTACATATATTACATAAAACAAATGACATTACAGAAGAACACACAGATTTTCCACCACACCAAGGCAACAACACTTTGAAACACAGCATGAAGCATGCTAGAAAGGCAGCTGGCAAGCCTTCAGGGAGGGGTGTAAGAGGGGGTAGAGTGAGAGCTGTAAGTTCCCCCACCCTCACAAAATGAGATGCAGCCTCTTCGCTACAACAAGCAGGCATGAAGCTTCCACTAGTACAGGCAGCAAGGAGAGGAGAGCAGTGTCAGTGCTACTGCCTGCGCCTGAGTCTGCATCCCCTCCAAGAGCACCAACCATAATGCCCCCCACCACCACCCTGACACCACACAGCAGCACCAGCATGACAGTTTCTTCCACCCCAATTCACTTTCCATGCTAAACCTTCCAGTGCAAAAGGAAGAGCTAAAGCTGGATCTTGATCTGAGTGCCATAGCAAGGAAAATTTTGGGGAAGGAGGAATCATCTGAGTTTGTGCTCCACACCCCTCAAGTTTGCCCTAGAGCCAGGTCTCCTTCCCCATAAGGCACTTCAGAGGATGTTGAGGTAGAGGTTGTGGAGGCAAGTGGCTCATCTGGGTGCATTCCTCCTGTTGCTGTGCCTCTGCCTGCTGAGGAGGGGGAAAAGGCAGCATCCGGGCATGCACCCACACCCCAGAAGAGAGTGGGTAGTGTGATCTGGAATCATTTTGAGCTGGCAGATAATCCCACATATGCTATCTACCTGCACTACTGAGCCAAAACCAATTGAGGCAAGAAAACAAAACACATGAGCACCACAGAGATGCCGATGTATCTCTGCAGGCACCACCCCCTTGCCCTTGCTTCTCCTCAGCCTGGCACCAGTGGGAGCCCAAAAATACGTTTCCCTCTTGCTTCAAAGCCCCCACCCTCCTGAAGCTGAGGCAGGCCACCCTGGAACAGTGGGGGAAAGGTGGACAGAAAGGGGAGTGCATTGCACAAGTGAGCAAGGTCACCCAGAGCATTGGGAAGATGCTTGCTCTGGATAGCCAGCCCTTCTCCTTAATTGAGTGGCCAGGGTTCAGACAGCTCATGGCCCCATCATACCAAGTACCCACCTGCACCAGCAGGGAGTACTTGAGGGAGGAACTCCACAAGGCAGGTCCGCAGGTGGCCTTACACACTATCTTGGACATCTGGAGCAGCCAGGGTGGATATCATGCATACCTCCCCCTCACAGGGCACTGCTGCAACCAGTCAGGCCATCGGTGGGCTCTCCTTCAAGCTGAGGTGATGGATTAGTCCCACATAGCAACAGAGATCATGGGGGCCATGTACCGCTTGTTTTGTGTAGAGGGCCCAGCGCCAGTGAGGGCGCAGTTTAACATACACACAAAGTCACACATCATGAGTTTTGCATGTCAGCAGCTCAGCAGCTTGAGGTGCAGTTTCCCAAATACCCCTGCATCTATCTCCTTGAGGCTTGACAAGCTGTGTGGCCTCAGCAGGGGCTACCATCCCATCATTCAAATCAGGCAAGAAATGACAAAGTTATCGGCAGTTATCAGCAGTGATTCCCCACTATAGCCTATGGGTGAAACGTCAAAACAGTGTTGAAACAGTGAAACAGTTTTGACGAAATGAAACAGAACAGTGCTTCAAAATGAAATGAAATGTTGAAACAAAACACTGTCTATTCAAAATGGCGAAACGAAAGTCAAAATAAAATTGTGCTGTTTCTCATAGCCCTATTACATAGCCTATTAACATTCCTTGAGAAGTCTCTATAGAAATAAAATGGACACAGCCAGTGTTTACTGAAAAAAATATAGAAACACACACGCGCACACACACACACACACACGTGTGTGTGTGTGTATAATTGTGTGCATGTATATATGTGTGCATGTGTATAGATATTATATATATGTGGAGGGGGTGTCTATATGTGCATATATATAATTTTACCAGATTTTTTAAAATGTCTATCACCTTTGACAATCTTGAAGGGTTTGGGGTAGAACAAGGTAAAATGGATTTGTTTATCTGTTAGCTTTGCTCAGCGTTCATGCATTCCTACTTGATAGTTCTTGAAAATGAAAAAAAATGTTACTTTATAGAGCAGAACCATGTTCTAAAGATAGCTTTACAAATAGCAACATGCACTCCCATTTTATTTTCTTTCAATGATTCTCAGGTCAATTTAGCTAAATTTCCAAAGGAAAAAAATATCAGATAATTTGAAATTTTCCTCAGATCAGAAGGAAAGATTTGGGATCTTTCCTTCACTCACAGTCTCCCCAGTAACAGTGATATGGCAGGACAAATTGCATTTTCAGTGACAACCCTGCAACTCCATTGCTATCAATGTATGCCCACTCATATTGCTGAAATTAAAATGATGGTCTTTAATAGGAACTTTCTGTATGTAGTTCTTACGTGATTAGACCTGTAATAGTAATTATGGATGATGCAAGAAGGAAGATATGTGCATGAGAGTGAATGGGTGGAAGGTGGTTTAACTATGCTGACCTGATCCAAATCCATGATAATTATTTCTGGAACTTGTTGAAATGCTTTTTTAATATTTAAAAACCGCATAAGAATTATAAACGTGTGTGTTTGTACTCTGCCAGTATAATGGACCTTTCCCCTGTTGACTTTCCTGGACACTATTGAAATAGAAATTAATAATAAAATGTAACTGTATATATGATAGTTTGTGCTAAATCAAACATAATACAGTGGCATAGTCTCTCTATTAACTGTTTTAAAATGCAATGAAAGTCTTGGATATGGCTTTATTTCATATATTGACACCTAATTATTGTTAAGGAAAGCATTTGAATTTAGAGGAAGAGAATAGAGTACCACAAGATGATGGCCCCCCCCACCCCACCCGTTATCACATGATTAGAAATTACAGGGCTTCCCAAACTAGTGAATGCCCTAATTGAGATACAATACTTCCCCTTTTCCTGATTATAAGAGTTTGTCAGTTTGGGAAGCAGCAGAGTAATACTGCCACCCACTGCCCCACTTCATCAGGTAAAGGCAATGGGTAGATCAATGTGCAGAAGTAATCAAGTCTTTGCAGGTGTACCAAAGGTATATGGCATCTTAATTAAACTCCCAAACCTCCTAAGAGTAGGTATGATAGGCTTTGCTTACCTTATTTTGAATCAGATAGAGCATGATCTTTACTTGCTATAGTTAATTGTCTTTGAGCATTATTGTACCTTTGTGTGTCAGGTTTTGCTTAGCCACTTTCTGAAGTCACCATCTTTCACTTACAGTTAAATATGGTACTGTTTCAAGGTTGAGAAACCTATCTACTAAGCCATCTCTGAGTAATATTTGGTTTCTGTAGAGAGCACCCACCTTATCTAGCATATTAATACAAGGAGAGCTGCTGCCTTAAAGTTATAATCTATGACAAAACAAGCATCAGTAGAGGCCAAACTGAAATACTGAGGGCTCCACATTTTTCATTCTACCTTTTTGAATCATCACATTAGCATATTTTACATTTATTTGATAGAAAACTTTGCATTTCTCTTACCAAGAGGACATTGCCTTCTCTTTGCTGACATAGGAATCATTAAAATTCAACTCATATATATTCAAAGATGTAGTTCATTTTCATTTATCTAAAAGAATAAGATTACATGAAGCTGCAAACAATAAGTATTTAGGTATTTAATTGTTATGTGGGTTAACTTAAAATGATTCATTCATTTATATTTAAAAACTGCATCTAATTTGAAATTCACAGTCTCAAAGACCAGTTGCTAATCTTGCTGAATATATGTGTGTGTATAATATCTTTATATATATAACTTTGATCTCTCTCTCTCGCTCTCTTTCTCTCTCTCTCTCTCTCAATATAGATAGATAGATAGATAGATTTTTTTTCTGATTTCCCCAAACCTTCAATCATTGCTGGCATTCAAGGTACATGAGATATAGGACAGGAGGTGCTGCAGTGTCAAGCTATTAGAAATTACAGCAAGGTCTTCTCATTTGAGCCCACATCACCATGCTTACTTCTGGACCTCTTGATATTTATAAATAATAAAAAGGAAAATTACTAGTTTTGCTCTCAAATACTCAGCAAATTACTAAGCACTGCTTTCACTCATGTAAAATTAATTCACAAGCTTGGTGCCTGGCATTACTTTGCTATAAGAAATTGCATTGTATCTCGCATGCATTGAATATGGGGCTTAAGGGAAAAAAATCAATAAAAGAAATTAAATATAGCCAGCCTCCCTCAAACAATAAAAATCAATGCTCTGTTATCAGGTACCTAAGAAGCAGGTTTATTTTCAGCACTAATCTGGATACTAGTTTCATAGTAATTGATTTTTTTATACTTAAGCTGTCAAAAACTATAACAAGCAATGATTACTTGTTATTTTCCAAATTCATAAAAGGACTGATTCTATAGGGATTGTTCTATTTTTTCCCTTTCTTTCTCTACTGCTGAGTTAGCTTCGAAACTGAAACAATTGCTAATCATTCCTGTAGTGATGAAAACATAAAATAAATATTCACATTGTCTGAAATGCAACTGATTTCCAGTTGTAGTGCATGTCTGCTTCTTAGTAAAAGCTTAACAGCTAGAGTTGATGAGTTTGATTAATAACCAGTTTTTATTGCATATGCTTAAAGATTAAATATTAATGATTCTTTGGGCAGGATGGGATAATATTAAAAACTGACATATTCACAAGAAATCGTCAATATAAAAATAGAACTTATACAGTTCAGAAGTATAGAAAGAATAATGCTTTGCAGATAGCCACAACAATCTACTGCATGCTGTGATATACTGAAGAAACATTTATATGCCTTTTTGATGTTTTTAATAAAGATTAATTTAAATTCCCAAATTCTTAGAATTCTACGTGCTACAAGAAAAGATGAACTCAAAATAATTCCTCTCATTCAATTTCTAAAATTAAAAAAAAAATAGTAGAAAATCTAACTATATAGAAGTCATGTGTTCTTTAAAGGAATACTACATAAATTAATTGACTGAAGAGCACCTATGGTTATGTTAGCCTATTTTGGACTAGAGCAAAAATATCACTGGTTCATTATTACCAAATATAAGGACAAGCATGGGACATGCAAAAATTCTTGGAATAAATATTCTCAAATGGTACTAAATGCTGAGGGGAAATGGGGACAGGGTTTTGGAGGGTGTCACAAAACATTCCCTTACCCTGTTATGATTACTAAATCCACTTCTGACAATCTGGACAGAAAACATTTATCTGTGCTCCAGAACAAGCCAGCGAAACAACAGCCTTATGCATTCCAGATAATTTGTAGGTATGCAAGAGGTTTATTAACACAAACTTGTTTCCTATAAATAGTTGTGGCAGCCAGAGCAGCAGCCAAGTTCAAGCAAGCTCAATTAACATAACAGAGACACACACACCCCTTCAACAGCATCAGTCTTGGCAATGCAGTGCATGGTATCTAATCACATTTATCCTGAAAGTGGCATGGCTGTAGACACTGTGGAAGATGATATATCATTAAGGCTAATGTACCAATCTCCCCCAAAAGGAAAGTGGAACAGAAATGTCCTTGCAAGCACTCGTTTGTCTCTGTTTTTTATTTACTGTGGTAAGCAGTACAACAGCCTATTGTACAGTACTAGAGAATAATAAAAGTTAGACCAAAAGAGACATATTATGTTATCTAATCCATCTCCCTGCCAGTGTTAAATCGTATATAATACATTTAAGTGGATTTTTTTTTCCAAACTAGTTTTAAATATCTTAAGCACTAGGACTTCCAATCTTTTTCATGGTAAATTATACCACAGCCTTATACATCTCACTGCAGGATTTCCTCACCTATATTCATCTGAAATTTTCCTTTTCTTAATTTCACCTCTAATTATTCCTAGTTATTAACCATGATATGTTGGTTACAGTATTTATGTTAGAGACAGTAAAAATGAAAAAAAAGAACTCCGAAACCCCCAAATCTTCTAGAAAAAAAAATTTCATTTGTTTTTAAATGTCAGCTATTTATAATAGCATACCTTTAGTGTACCATGTTCTGCTTCAATTGTTTGGGTAAAATATACATATTTAGTTCCTTACAGTGTTACTGTGCTATGATTTAATCCCTCCTGCTCCATGATTACTTTTCTTGCTTTTGTATGAACTCACATTGAATTGTCAATATCTTGCTAGCAAAGAAGTGTCAACATTGCAGCCAACAGAGGTAGCAGAGGTATCATTATAGTAAAACATAAAGAGTGCATACAAAAAGGTACTTTAAGCTCTCTCATCATGCATACTTTATTAAAATAGTTTGGAATAACTTTCATTCTAGATTAACCCCAAACATTTCTGTGTCTATATATGTCTTTATATGTTGTGCTACTGACTATATTTTGATATTAAAAACAAAAAAAATAAAGATACCATCATAGCTTTTTAAAATGTCCTACATTTTATTAGTTTAATAGGGTTTGGGTTTTTCTTGGGGAGGGTGGTGGATGTCCTCTATATGCATATTTTTATATTTGGAATAATTTTTAATATTCTATTTCTGACATTTGTGTTCAGTTGATTTAAGTATTTGGTTAAGGATGCCATATTTTTTATTATATACACTAAGGATGCTATATTATTTCATGATATTGTTTTATGGGATACAATATACAACACACATTTGTAGAACAGCATGGCATTCATTACAATGGAGCAAGCATAGCACTCACAAAATGAGGAAATTCATCAGAGAAAGGCCTAAAACATCTCTTGTTGAAAACTGCATCACTTTTAACCATCTAACCTCTAACTTCAGAAGACAGATTAAAAGACTGAAGAAATGCACATATTTATTAGGCAGTATCCATTGGCATTCCAAAATGAACTGACCATTCTGCCCCGCTTGGGTAATATTCATGGCCTATATAAATGAAAGCAAATCAGTGCTTCTAGGAGTATAACTGTATTTCTTCAGCTGAGATCAGAGACCCTTTTTGCTAGACACTCTGTGAAAACACAGTGAGAAACTGCCTTCCCTGATGAGTTCACAATTGAAGTTTTCTTCAGTGCCTTCTTCCAAAGGTGCTGCTGTTAGGCAGGATAACATGAACTACAATGTCCTCCCCATTATACCTTTTGGGTAGATAGAATATGGGAATCAAAATGGTTATTCTTATGTGGAAGAAGTATACAACTCTTTGAAAAGGTGTTTATATAATCTTTTTATCTTCTTTAGACTTCCTACTGCTAAAGGAATGTAGCATTAGATACAAACTAACAATCAGTTCCCAATATAGAAAAAAATCTCTAAAAAATGTTGATAAGTTTTTAAAATGCTTTCTAGTCTGCAAGGTTAAGTGACAAGGTTAAGTGTCTAATTTTGTTCTCCTTTTATACCTGGAGAGCTCTGAGGCTTTTCTTAATGATAGGATTAAATATGGTTTCCAGCTACAAACAGTTGCTTGATGTTCCCTGTAGGTTACTCTCTATATTTTGTGCTTATCACAAACAGAGAGGAAATAACTTTCTGGGTCTTTGTGAGTCTTTTAAAATGCACACACTTTGGGGAAATCATATTTTCTTGAAGGAAATGAGGCATGACCAATCACACAAAACGTGAGAAAATCCCCTGATAGGTGACCTTTGCCACGTGTAAAAGAAGCTGTTCAGTGGCTGAGGTTTCATGGATTTCATGCATGAAAATCAGATTTTCTGGCCACCAGTGCTGTTCAGTAAATAAATAATCCATCATTGTGTCAAACAGTAGAAACATGGAGATACTGCCATTGCTAACTGAATAGAGGTTTTTAGTTAGCAACTTATGCAAACTCTTTGCATTTCTTCCTCGGCAGTCATGCGTGTCTTTTTTGGTGCTTTTAGTTTTCATTATTTGAAATATGGTTATTTATGTTCTGGGTAGCTCTGACTGAAAGCTTTGATAAAGGCTACAGCTATGGACTTAACTGTACATATACAGATGTGCATCTTAGAATATGCACACGTGTAAATAAGCATTATGAAAGGGAGCATATAATAACACTATACAATACCTTCTGGATGTGCTTTTTAGATCATTGCAGTGAAATTGCAAGGAAAAAAAACCCTGCTCTTTCATTGTACTATTTACAGCACTGTGAAGTGTTACAAGATACATCTTGTAAACATAAAGGACCATTGACTCTATGCTCAGCTAGCACACACTGGTTTGGTGACTGCTGAGATGAATAGAATTACGCTAATTTACAGTACCCGAGTTTCTGACAAAATATCCTTTGTCATATTTGGTCTTCCACTCCTTACCCAGTTGGACCTTCCATTGACTTTTGTGTGTGTGTGTGTGTGTGTGTGTGTGTGTGTGTGTGTGTGTGTTTAGGCAGTAGTGAAGTAGTGGTCATTTTGTTTGAAATAATTATGCTACATCAGGACACAAAATACTTTTTAAAATTCATTGTGTCACTTTCTTTCCTGGGCACCAAGTTTTCTAAACCCGTATTTATTCATTTTTATTTTTTTCATTCATTGACACAAGTGAATGTTTTGCCTTATGTTTTTTCATGATTTTTTCTCTCATTTTTTTTAAAGTACAGCTATCTTAGCTCAACTGTCATCAGAAAAAGAAAATCAGTGCATAAAAACATGAACCAATCTACTTAGCTTCTTAGAACTCTTATCACTTCAATGAACAACTCTAGTTTTTCAACTCATCTTCTGATTCTTTGAAACAAGAAAAATGTCATGCGTCATGGCACTGGAAACTACCGTGTTAGTGACATTTATTGTTTAGTTTTTGCTACTCACCATTTCCACTGTTGCTATTTAAAGCACTTTTTAATATACCTTTTATCTCCCTCAGGCCACAACAAACAGCTACTTTCTTTCACCACTGATGTCCCCTTGGTCTTGCAAATAGCAGCTAATTTATCCAATTCACTTCCCCTTTCTACTCTCAGAATACAACCTCAAAAAGACTACTTTAGGCACCTATTCATCTTAATATGCTGTAACATGAGCTCACTACACTTTGTCAAAAATCAAAAGCATGACCTGCCCTTCCAGGAGAATGCACTAATAAAAACATACCATAGACTGAATATTAAACAAGAAACATAAAATTTCTTGTTGTAAAATAAAGACTGAAAATAAATAAATAAAAGAGAGAGAAGGATTTTTGTTTCAGTTTTTCTAAAGTAAAATAATGTGTAAAAAATTCACGTATTTTAAATAACTGCTGCCATATTATTGAGGAAATGATTATTGCATCTGGACAAGGGTTTATGGTACTTTTGAAGGGAGAAACTGTGCTGATTGACTGTAATAATATCTTATAGTTAATAATCATCCTTCCATGTGATGATGCATTAGTTATAGGTTTATAACCGGAAAATTATCCCAAACCTCTCTTTTTTTTTTTTTACTTTTTGGTTTATCATGACTCTAACTAACTTCAATAGACATTAAATAAGGACCATAAACCAATTAAATTTACACATACTTGCATGCACCCACAAATGATCTACTAAAGTACTTTGGTCTTAGTGTTGAGGGAGTCAGGACAAATGATCTTCTGATGTTTTTAGTTTATAGTTTTTGTTTATAGTTTTTAGTTAAATATCTATTTACATTTTAAATGATTCCTATTTTTATGAGTTTGCTAGAAAGATCAAGAGCAATTGAACTTCTTAGAGAGACCAATATCATCCTAGTCTTTGCAAAACTCCTTAGAAGATGTCTTTGCAAGGATTCTGCAAAAGGAAATTTCCCACATTGGGTGGAAGATTCAGAAAAAAAACTCAAAAAGGTTTCTTTGTAAACCTGGAAAACCTTTTTATTTTTTGGTTAATTGGTTAATTTTACTTTATTTTTTTTAAGTTTCAATTGTTTGTTGAAAAAATTCTGAAAATAAAGTAAGGGGGAAAGAACGACAAGAAAGAGGAAAAATGGAAAACTTGAGTTTCCAAAATAAAATAAAAATATTAATTTTGAAAATGGAATTAAATTAAAAAATAGCTACTTTTACCAAAGGGGTTATAATAGTGGATGACAATGGAGGCCATAACTCCATTCCGTATGTTTTTGTCAGACAGGATGGAAGAAATAATATTATTTTTTATCCTAATTTGGCAGGGAAGAGGACAGGTGAAGAGAGGTCAGCCTCAGAGCTGTCAGCAACAGCCTATCTGCATTCTGTATCTACTGTGTGGAGAACCTTCTCAAAGCTCTTGAGTGAATGCTCAGCAGGAGCAGACAGAGAGTTGACAACATTTTCTTTATGTCAACATGTTGTCTCCTGACAAGCCTGTACCACATTGGATGAAGTGAGAAAGACAGACACAGAGTCCTCCCCAATAGCCATTAGAGAGACAAAGGTGAGGGGGGAAGGAGTTCTTTAATCCACATGCACCCATACCAATTAATATAATTGAAAGAAGACAGAAATCCTTAGGGAAACAGTGGGAACAAAGAAGAGCTGCTATTGGGTCTGAAAATGGTAACCCAGTACTAGATTGGGATAGTTTATAGGTAGCATATAGTGATCCTTACGTGAAAGGGGCATAGTACTTGGCATGAGAGATGGGCAGAAATAATTTATGATAATTTTTACAGGAGAGCACTCTTACATACATATGCTCAGTGAATATAAAAGATGTCATATAAACAGGGGTGTAGGTTGTAGCTGGTCTGGTCTAAGGACATAGGCAGTAGGCCTGTGTGAAGTGGCTAGTATTTGCTTTGGATTTGGATTCAGTTGATTTGGGGGGCAGAGATTCGATTCAGTTATTTGAATAACTGTCCCGAATCGATTCAGCCAAATCTGATTGGAGATTCAGCTGCTATGAATCAGTCGAATCTCTGAATCAAACAGGCCCCATCCCCCGCCCGCTCTTGCAGCCCCATCAATGGCTGCACCAGCTGCCTCAGCCTCCTGGCTCTTCAAAAAAAAAGCCCAGCACTCACTGGCTGCTGCCAGGTGGGGGGAGGGGGGTGATCCCCACTGCCACCCACTGCCCTATGCTGTGAGTGGGGCTGTGCCCCAAGCACACAGAAGCCCCAATGACTGCTACTGCAGCCAGTGAGTTCGGGGCTTTTTTTTAAAGAACTGGGAACTGGGGCTAAGTGGGGCAACTATCGATGAGACTGACAGAGCAGGAGGGGGTTGGGGGGTGCTCAGGGGGGCTAGGAGAGTAGGCACAGGATGGGGCCTGGTGGGGTACCCCCCATGGTCTCCTCTTCCCTTGATTCAGAGAGCTTTGAATCAATTCAGACATTTTTATTAGTCTCTTGATTTGATTCAGATACAGATGTTTGGCTCCCAGATTGGACTGAAATTCCTCCGAATCGAATCAGCACCCAAAGCTTCACACAGCCCTAGTAGGCAGACAAGGTTCTTTGGGTAAATCCGGTATCTTTTATTAAACCAACTATTTGAGTTGGTCTAATAAAGGATATCAGATTTATCCAAAGAACCTTGTCTGTCATATAAACATGCATTCTGGAACTTCTGTCTGCCTGTTTCAGGAGTGAAGGGAAAAGGGGCTGATAGCTGCATAGCCAGTATTTTGCCCTATATCTCAGCCTTAGTACATATTTAATCCATTGGTTCTTGCAGCAGACATCAGACTAAGTTCAGAATTGTATCCCTAAAAACAGAAAGAAGCCTGAGAAACTTTCTGAAATATGATATCTAAACTTGTATAAAAAAGGAGCAATCCTGGGGAGGGGCTATAGCAACAACCTCCTTAGACAGTGAATTGTCAGAGGGTGAAAAAAGTGGCTGTTGCTAACAGCCATGTGTTCACGAATTACAAATGCAGTGGCAACCAGAAGTCACTGTTTCTGCTTTGCCTCAGGCACTGTCCTACACTGCTGCCTCCGGGCAACATTTCTTGTGGGACATCTGCAAAAAAACCAAACATACTTAGCCCTATTTATATTATCAATGAAGAAAGTACCTTCTTTTTTAAATTGGAGATAAAGCTCACCTGTCTAATTAGGTGACTGATAAGTTTAAATATATGGCCTACTCAAACCAAAGTATCAGAGGCTACATTAGCTTTTGTATTTCACTGAACTCTCGATGAAGAGCACACTGAAAGTACACCACTGAGCACTCAAAATCAAGAACAACCTGAGTGAACACTTTAGAGTAAACAGTTGATATGCAACCTTAATTCTGTTCCATTTGTACATGCTATTTCTGAGACTATTTCTGTACTAGAAGGCTCAAAATATTCTACAGTACAAGACGCCAATATGTAACATCTCTGGTTATGTTGCACTGATAATGTAACAATGCCAGAGAAAGAATTAAAATAATTTCTTCATAAGATGCATAGATTATTTTCTTGAGTCTATTTCATTCACTTCACACCTTGCAACATCTGTAGGGAATAAGGGAATGTCTTATGGTGATTAAACCTTGACTACATTTTGGAATATGTAGTTAAATGACCCAGCCATGCATGAAGAACAAATCACAACTTCCTTTCCAATATTCAACTTATTGTAAAAAGTACCACACTTATTGAACAACTATTGCACATATGCAGCGTGTGATTTGATTTGGCTGGGTGTGATTAGCCCTTGGAAATCTAGTTTTCACTCGCATGCTTGCTCAGAACCACTTTTTATTCAACTAAAACTATTTCATTGCAAAATATCAGTTTTAACCCTTCACCTTTTCAGTAGCAGAAGTTTTTTTTTGATCAGGATAATATCTTTTTATTCTTCTCTGACTGAAATCAGCTGAAACATGTTTTTCTCAGTACTAGAACAAGCAAAACAAAAACAAATCACTCAAAATGTTTTGTTTGGATGGATTAAGCTTTGGACTCTCAATAGTATGAAGTGGTCAGCAGCCTGTGGCCCATGGGCTAGCTGTGGCCCATGGGTCGGCTTGGCAGAATTTGATTTTTATTTTTTGATAATTTTGATGGATATTGATATTTATTTTTAAGCATTTATTTTAATTTTTATTGATTTAAATGTCCAGGATTGCACAACATTAGAGGTATGAGGGGCAGGCAACTTATTAATGATGGTATATTATTATTATAGTGCAATTTAACCATCTACCATGACAAACTTAACTACTGTAGGACTGCCACCGAGTGGCAGAGCTACCATCAGTCCTGGCTCCACTCACCCCTTCCTTATCCACTTTGTTGCTTCCTCTTCCTTTGTTCCCAGTCCCCTGCTGTCCAAAATACAGTCAGCACAGTTCTATAGGACTGCTTCCCCCTGCCATCATTCACTCCATCACCTATCATTTTTCTTTCATCCCCTTTCTATAAAATTTGATTATCAACAATGGAAATATCTTTTCTCCAGTGTGAGATGAAATTGACAGTTCTCAATGTTTACCTATAAAAATCAAATCCTGCCAGGCCTACTCATGGAGCAGTGGATCTGGCCCATGGAACTGGGAGATTCAGCAACATTTGGAGGGGGCGAGGGGCTTAATCCATATCAACATGCACTTAACTGGTGGGGAGCTTCACTTATGCCATGCCACTGCTAGGCAGTGGGGAGAAGCAGTAGTAGTGGCCAGGTCCTAGCACTGACCCTGCTGCCAGAAGACGTTGATGATTCCTGCATAGGGTGAAAATTAGAAAGGAATTAATTTTAGATTACTGTTCAGGTAAATTACACTATACTGCTCGCTAGTACTCCAGCAATAACAATACCTGAAGCCAGAATCATTCCATAGAGCACCACAGAATAGGACATAGTGCATAACATTTGCATTATTGTGTGTGGTCCTGCATACATACTTCCTACCCCTTTTGGAAACTTCTGTTTCTATATTCAGAGAATGCCCACCTGCTCCTATTTCTAGTCACAATGATAATAAAATAGCTTCTTGAAAGAGTCATCCAATTATGATGAAATATCATTCAAATTTTATCACACAGAAAACAGTTACATGGGAAAGAGAGGAAGAAAGAAAGGAAAAAGACGTCATTTTTTCCCAGATTGTTTTATTTTTCAAAATATGTGTGAATGAAGAGGGTTCAGCCACCTTTGGTCACCTTAAGACTCTATGGAAACCTCACAAGACTCTTCAGAGCCTATTTTGGAGAAATGAGAGGAGACTCATTAAGGTAGGGGCAGAAGTAGGTTTGCTGGAGAAAATATATCATCACCCTTTCAACAGCTGAGAAATTACAATGAAGTTAGAACTTCTGACTATATTATTTTTACTATGGAGCCTATAATTGATGGTTGTAAGGGAAGCTGTGATAGCAGGAAGTCATGTTAACAGAACCCCAACATACCACACTTTTAGAGAGATGAGGAAAAATCACTTGGGGCATGAGTCAGTGGGAAGGCATAAGGTCTTGTAAGAGTTGAATAAGAAAGCACTAGGCTCAAAATTGTTAAAATACAAATAAAGGGAGACATCTTCTATTTCACTAAATATCTATACTATTTCACTTTATACACCTAAATGGCATGCATACAACTGCAGTTTTTAGCCCTTACAAGTTTTGGATTCTATTTCATCCTTTTTATGTTTTAGCCCAATAGAGTATTGGCTAGGGAACCTGCCTGGGGAATGGAAAAACAAAATGTTTGGCCTTCCACACCCAGAGGGTTATTTGAATCTGTAGCTCAATAAGGTGTTCTAACCACTAGGAAAAAGGTTAGGCACTGTCCAGAATTCTCTTATTGAAGCAGAGGCACTGTACCTTGTATTTAATATCTATTAGCTAGAAATCAATGTGACCAAGGGTCCATACTGGAACCCAGACCCAACTTTTATCCAGGGCAGCATCCAGCTTACTGACTTCCACACCTTCTGTCTTGCTCTTTACCTCTTAGTCCCCTGTCTTGGCTTCCTAAGGCATGGATTAACAACCTACAGTTCACAGTCCAGATATAACCTGTGGAACCATTTGACCTGGCCAAGAGACAGGGCTTTGATTACAGTCAATGTCAGGTGACTTTGGTGGCAAGTGCTCTCCCCATGCTACCATAGGGACAAGAGACAACAGAGGGTGCTCTTCCCATGCCACTGAAGAGAAAAGCATCAGTAATGGCCAGGTCCTAGGACCCATCCTCCTACCTGTCTACCTCTGACCTGAGGTTGGTCAGTGTAGTCCACATCTGGAAAAGGTTGCCTACCTATACTAAGGGATTAATTTCATGTGGAGTACTATTAGGGTAATGCCAAACTTGTAGCCCTGTGGATAGGACACTTTTATAGACAGGAGGAAATACTAGTTTAAGCACTTTCTCCCCTGGGTGGGAAGAACCTAGAACCTAGATCTTCTGCTTCCTGAGCAAGAACACTAACACTAGGCTATTAGGTTAAACCAGTGGTGCTCAACCCCCAGACTGCAGGTCCATGGTGCCATGTCATTCAGCCTCCCACGGGTTCCCACAGGGGCACCACTTCCCTGCTGCCAAATATCCAGACCCATGGAGAACCCCAAGCCTGGAGTACCAGATGGATCACCTGATCTCAGTCCACAGGGTCTACGGGCCCAATCCCAGTATGGAGAGAAGGGGGTGAGGGGAGGAGAGGGTGTTGCTAAGCACCTGAGTCCCAGTCCCAGTGTGTGGGGGGGCAGGAGGAGGTAGTGCCAGGTCACTGGTGCCCAATCCTGGCATGCAGGGCAGGGATGGGTTGCTGGGACCCAGGATCTGATCTGGACTACAGACCAACCCCACTCAATTCATTTGTCCCATGGGGCTAAAAGGTTGAGCACTACTGCACTAAACCATAGGAGTGCAAGCCTCTTCCTTAGCTATCTAGCTAGCCATGGCCTTTTGTCTGGCTATAGTTTCAGGACTCACACCACTTTACATATGCATCTAGGTGTAAGGATGGGTCTATTATCACATAACTATCTTACCAGAACAATTCCCACTGAACAGGTTTAGTGGGCAGGTGCACACCCAGAACTGATTCAGAAACTTCCAAAAAAGTGATGTAGCTGAATCTCTGCCATTTAGGCTACAGAGGTCATATTTATCCTGGAATAAACCATTTTATCCTGGAATAAAGTGCAGTGGCTCAGGCAAACATGTCTGTTTTCTGGTAATAAAACCTGAAAAGACTTACACAATAAAAAGTACTAATGTTTTATCCCTAAACTTTGCAAAATGTGTCTGAATCCGGGGATCACATCATTGAATCAATAGTAGAAAAGCAGCAGTTCATTCAGCTGCTTACTAAATCCTGATTAGAAGGGCAAAGTGTGGGCATGCCAATCCCAGGATATTTCTGTTCTGGGACAAACAAAAGCACAACTTGTCCAAGAACAAATGTAACATCTGCTCCTAGCATTAGGCACATAGGGTGAATCTAGACAAGCACACATATGCCTCTTGTGGTATCTCAAAGCAGTTTGAGAAGCTGCAAGAGGCATGCTGGGAACAAAAAGACATTCCTCACACTGCATATTTGCATTGCAGGCTTTAAATTTGATACCTGGAAATCCAGATATAAAAAAAAAGCCCACAGAAAAAAGTGGGGCAAGGCATGCTCTTGTAGTGTGGCCTAAAAAAAACAGAGGCTGGGGTCTGCCAAAGAGAGATTGATAGCTGGCCAAAGCATCTCTATGACTGCCCCTTGCCCCAGTGCTGTAATATGCTGCCTCCACATGTGGGGCAAAGAGCAGTGCAGGCTGCAGCAATCTGAACCCGGGCTCCATCCAAGGTAAGTAGGGACTGTGTGGGTGCAGGAGACCATGTGTGAGGAGTGGGGCTGCTTGGGAAGGGTGGGTCCCTTGCCTGTTCCCACATGGCTCACAGCAACAGCTGCCATCAGGGTGCTCAGAGCCCTCCTGGCACAGCCCCCATAGCACAGCCCCAGCTGCGTGGTGGCAGCAGGGGTGTGTGAGAGAGAGATGGGGGCTGGGGTGTGCTCCAAGTAGGATAGGCCACCAGAGTTAGGATTAGATCCCCACTACCCACTGGCACTGTTCAGATCCACAAAGCAGCGGGTGGGACAGCTGCAGCTGGACTCATGTCCTGATGCTGGAACAGAGCTGCAGCTGGGAGAGAGCTAGTGGAGGCAGGCAGGGCCTGTGGGTCAGGAGTGAGGGCACTGGGGGAGAGAGGAGGGAGGTTGTGGGTTAAGAGTAAGGGGCAAGGGCAGGGGCAGGGCACATCCTGGTGAGCCAAGGGGGTAGGAGCAGCTGATTTTTCTATGACAAAAAACCCCCAAATAAATGCCAAAGTGTACAGATATTTAGAATCCATTTTATTATGATGATAGAGGTACTGGCAGGCTTTCAAATTGCTTTAATCATGTAAATATGTCAATAAAACATTGCTCAACTGATCTTTCTAAATATAGTGGTGTTTCATTTTAATAGCAAAAGAACACTATTTTGGATACTTTAATCAGAAAATTTGGGTTTGTTATCAAAGATTTTGCCATTTTTAAACAAGGAACACCAGGATCTCTGTTGGTGAGACAAGTGGCGAGACCCAGGCAGTAGAGCTTGTCCTGGGCCAGCTGGAGGCCAGATGAGGTGTCTGACCTGGCTATCTGTAGCCAAAAGGACACGCTTTGACAGTTCACAGCAGGCCACTGCATGGAGCATATCTTCTGGGCAATATCTGCCCTGATCGCAGAGTGGGGGCACCCCATCTGGGTCTGGAAGGTGCGTAGCCATGGGGCTGCAGGTTCAAGAGGAAGGATGCTGTCGCAGGTGGCAGTGGGTCACAGCCAGGCAGTAGCCCCCACTACTAAACTAGTACAGTGGGTAGAGGGTGCAGAGGTCACTCCAGGTTAGAGCTGCTTCAGCAATCTATCTGGCACAAGGGGTAGTGTCCCCAGATACCAGCTGCTTGGGCCTCAGAAGCTGGGCCTCAAGTAGCCCTGAGCTGCTTGTCAGGGCAGGTTTTTTATATTGCTGGGGCCGGCATAGGGAAGGTTTTTATACTGAAGATCCAGGAGGAGCTGGGCAGGGTTAGTTTGCCCCAAGTGGCACAACCTGCCTCACACCAGAGTGCATGTTCAGGCATGTGCACAGAGGCAAAAATCTGTGGGGCAAATTTGTGGCATGTGGCATGTTACCCCGGGTGAGGTAGGGGAGGCTAGAGCCAGCAACTGTGCTGCCCCAGCAGTCTTATCTGGGGTCCTGGGAGCCTCTGGAAGCTGCAGCTGTGGCACTCCTGCAGCAGGGATCCTGGCTGGCAGCCAGAGCTTGGATCTGGCTGGCCAAGCTTTGGTTTGGGAGAGTGCATGCTGCCACCATGTCTGCTGCCCCACTTTTTTTTAGGTGTGGGTTTTTTTTACCCTAGTATTTGTAAAATACAAATCTGGGGTCAACCCCTCTCCCTAGCAGAGTAGCAGCATGGGGAATGCCTGCATGTGCAGTGTATGCGGTATGCGGCACCGCATACTGCACATCCATGCTTGTCCGGATGTGCCCATAAAGTGAAATAGGATTTATCCTCCTGCCTTTAAAAAAATTGTCTGGATGAAGGTTTAAAAGACAGGACATACCTGCTTCTGGATTTTTAATATCATATTCCACTGAAGGCATAAGTTACAGTTAAGTATTTTCCAGTCATCTAGCAATCACTTTTGCATTTTCTAGCAACAGCTTAAAAATTAACAGTTTGACAGTAGTGTAGCATAGGGTATGCAGCATCATACCAGTTTTGAGCAACAGAGATGTTGCTATGTGCTTCTACAAAAGTTTAAAAAAAAAATTCAAGGCAAAACTTTCAGAAACACTATTTACAGATTATTTTTCAGGCCATGGGTGAAGGCTGTGGATTTTCATATGAAGCCCAGAAAGTCAAAAGTGGAATAAAGGGATAATATAGAGTTTACTATATTTCCTACAAGTCTGAGGATTTTTGACAGTTGGGACTATGGTCATGATTATCTGAGGAGCGCTCCTGACTCTGCTGTGATTAACCATAATCCAAGTAAATAAACATTTTAACTCCTAGGCATTATAAGAATTGAAAAACCAGTCTCATAACTATAGCATGATCCTTTAGAGCAACGCACAGAGCACACTACTAGGAATATAGCCCATTTATAGAACTTGAAAAATTTCCTGTTTTTTAGATGCATGGGAATGTCTAGGAATAATTTGATCGGGTCATTTTGGTCAGAAAACCCCTTTTGTAAACTAATGTGAAATGACTAGGCTGTCTCTAAAGAGTTCTAAAGGATTTTAAATTCAAAACTAGATAGTAATCCTAACACAATATGGTAGATATAATTTACCTAACCACACTTCAGCTAGGGACAGAAGTTACACATAAACTAGTCTAAGTGATCAGAAACTGGTTTAAACCTGTAACAGAACGTAAATTTCAGTGCACATAAACTAGTTTCAAAATGGCCAAAACTGCTTTAAGATAAACCTGGTTGAATGTAGTATATCAGACTTAACTGATTTGGATCAAACCAGACTATGGAACTTCTGTTGCAGACCCCATCCTGGTTTAAGTTAAATCGGAGTCCCCTAACATCCCAGCATGCTTTTCAGCCCTGGGCTGGGCTGTCTGCTGTAGAGAGCAGGGCTGCCCCACCCCTCTCCTCCCTAGCCAGAGCTCTGGCTAGCTGAGAAGAAGGTAGAGACAGCAGGCCTAGTAGTGTCTGCCTGGCTTCCTCTTGCCCCCCATCCCCACTTGCTGCTCAAGCAGGGATCCCCACTCCCTCTCTCCCTCCCCTCTCCCATAGCATGGACCCCAGTGGCATGGACACCAGACAACATCTGATCATGTTAATATCACCGCCATGCTAGCTAATGCTGAGAGGTGTCTATGTGTGTGTGTCTCCAGTTTCACTGGAACAAAGGCAGACAGAATGATGTCTGCTTAGGACTTTTTGGAATTAATCAGCAGGTCAGTTGGTAACGTTCCTCCATTTTTCTTTATGAATGCTTTGGAAAAAGCTGTTTAAGAAGAGCTTGAACTTTTTTGTTTTCTTGATGGGCTGGTAAGCTGTGTGCTCTGATAAGATCCCTGCTGTCTGCTGGCTTGCTTCAAAGGTCACAGTCTGATAGGGCACATCCATACTGGCAGGCACGTGAGCTTACAGCAGCTCAAATAGGAGTGGCACAAATTTCTGCCAGGGATTCTTGCCTCAGCACACATGTCTGGACATGCACTCTGGTGTGGGACAATTTGTGCTACTTGGGGCAAAAATAATCCTGCCCTACGCTGGCCCCAGCAGTATAAAAACCTACCCTGGCAAGCAGCTCAGGGCTACTTCCTCTTAGGAGCTTCTGGGACTGGGTGGTGTCACCCATATTGGAAACCTCCTGGACTAGGATAAGCAGGTGTGGGTGGACCTTGCTGCACTAGCCCAGTGCATGGGTCTACCCATGACACATGCAACCTCCTGCCTGGTCCAGGAGGTAAAATAGGCCTTACCTCTCAGTGCCCTTGCCTTCATTGACCAGGTCCTACGTGGTGGCAGTCCTCGCCCCCTCCCGTGCCCTCCAGCCCACTGGAGTTTGTTGTGGGGCCAGTACCTCACCCAGCCTTGCGGAGCTCCCCACTCTACCACCTGAGCTGGAGGATGCTAAACTGGTCTGCTTTTCCACTGTCTATCACCACCACCTCTAGATGCTCATGCACCACATGATCCATCATGCTGCCCTTGCATCTTGCTGAGACACCAAGTCATAGAATCATAGAATCATAGAAGTAGGGTCGGAAGGGACCTTGTAGATCTTCAGGTCCGCCCCCCCTGCCTGGGCAGGAAGAAAACTAGGCTCAAATGACTGCACAGTGGGCTCAGGACCTGCACAGTGAGGGCATAGCTGGGGCACCTCAGTGGCTGAGCCTGTACTCCACCTGCAGCCCTTCCAACTCCACCTCCAGAACCTCCTCCTGAAACTCTGGTTGAGCTTCACCAACCACTATTTTTTTATTTTTGGACACCCCATCTGCAGCCCCACCAAGTCCTGGGACCTCCTGGTCAACCTCCTGGCCCTGGCCAAGTGAGTCCTGTACCTGACCAGGAAGGAGGCTCTGGCTGGGAAGGTGCCCAGGGACTGTGGGACCATTTTCCTGTCATTCATCTGTGCATGTTTCCAGGTAGAGCACCACTGGGTGGCATCCACCAGCTCCTTGGATGCCTTTGAGGACTGATGGGTACACCCTGGGGACTCTACTCAGTCTCCCCCTCAGGTGCACTTATTTTCATGTTTTGACCCTTTGGCCTATGTGACATTTCTACCCTGGTTTTGCCTTAGTTGTCCCAAGCATTTGTTGTGTTATTCATTCAGTAGCCCCACACCATAGGGGTCACTAATTAGTCAGGTGGGCCTTAGGGCCCATGGCTTTTGGGTAACAAAAATAGACAGGAGCTTCTGAGGCCTGGCCAACTGGTTTCTGGGGACACTACTCTTTGTGCCAGCTGGACTGCTGATGCAGCCCTAACTCATTTTCCTGTACCCTCTACCCATTGCAGCAGTCTGGCAGTAGGGGCTGTCAGACCTAGATGGGGACCACACAGGTGCAGCAGAGGTGTCTGCACCTCTGGGCCAGCTGCCAGTGGGCCATTGCTATGCAGTTGACCTTTGTGTGGCACTGCTGCCTTCAAGTCCATGTTCTTGAACAATTAAAACAAAAGACAGAGAGAGAGAGAGAGAGAGAGAGAGAGATCAGTTAGGTAATGTTTTATTGATATATTTACAATTTTAAAGCAATTTGGAAGCCTACCAGTATCCCTATCATCACAATAAAATAAATTCTAAATATCTATATTCTTTGATGTTTGCTTTTGGCTTTCTTATCATAGAAAAATTAAAGTTCCCCCTGATCTCTTCACTAACCAGGATGTAGGGACAGCTGCCCCTGCAGCCACAGCTCCTGCCAGCAGGTCTCATCCTGTCCAGAAGCTGGGGCACACTGTGTGTGTGATGGGGGTATATAAAGTTTGCAGGAGGGGGATGGGAAGAGGTGTGGGTGGGTTTTGGTGGGTGTGAAGGGATGTGGGGTATGCAGAAGAGAGGTGGGGGAATGTGGGGATGGTGGGGGATGTGTGAGTGGGTGTAGGGGTGGTGTGGGGTTTGCAGGAGTGGGGGGGG
>NW_005843470.1:0-12456 GCF_000455745.1 Alligator sinensis
AGGTCGAATGGTCACAAACTATGACAAGATCATTTTGGGCTGGACAGAAGGAAGAAATTCTTTACTGTCCGAGCCCCCAAGGTCTGGAACAGCCTGCCACCGGAGGTTGTTCAAGCGCCTTCATTGAACACCTTCAAGAAGAAACTGGATGCTCATCTTGCTGGGATCCTATGACCCCAGCTGACTTCCTGCCCTTTGGGCAGGGGGCTGGACTCGATGATCTTCCGAGGTCCCTTCCAGCCCTAATGTCTATGAAATCCATGAAATGCCTCCCGCACCTCATTGTGGTCTCCTTGTTTGTCTTTTTTGGCACAGTTTCATGTTTCAAACCTACTACTAGCACACCATCAGGGCTGGATCTCTTAGTGGGTGTTTTATATTCAGTAATGCCCCCCACAATGAATCCCATCATCTACAGCCTGAGGAATAAGGATATCCTTGCTGCTGTGAGGAAACTGTTTTATTCTCAAAAGACCAAGGAATTAAACTTATATAATGATAAAGCTGGTTTATTTAGAGAACCATCTTAGCCTACTGATCTGCTCTTCCCTCCTGCAATCCCTGGGCCAATGTAACAACTTCTACATAACACTCCTAACGTTATCCACACATCTTCCCCCTTTATATGTAACATATACGCATGTAGTACTAATATTGGAAGTTTAGTTCATTATTATTAAACCATTATTAAATCACATTTTAATGGGGATCTATTAGTTTTTCTATTGGCCTTTTAGCTCTATGTGATCTTTTCAGTTTCTCTGCATTCTCAGTCCTTACTGGTTCACTTCTTTTTTGGTTTTCTTCTTTATATGTCTCTAATTCTGTGTCATTTGGTTTAGTTCCTGTTCGGTTTCCTTGTTCAGATCTCTCTAGTCCTGTGTCATTTTCAGTCTCTTTTGTTGTTTCTTGTTGTTTTGTTGTTAGCTCTGTTTTCTTTGGTGACTCTCATGATGCTGCTTCTTTTCTCTCCTTTACAAGCTGCAAGTGTCATCTGTTCCATTTCAACGCCTGTCTTTCTGGTGTGACTACTTCATAAGATCTGTTGATGGGAAACTAGTGCTTTTTATTTCCACAATTGTCTGTCTGGATTAAGCACCATATCTTTGTTGTGTTTTGGGGGTGACTCCCTGAAACCCCGGTCATAGTACCATTTTTGCTTGAATTTGTTGATTCTTTCAAAATGTTTTCACATTTTTCTTTTCATCTGAAGATCATCACCCACGAGATTTGGCAGCTTGGTTTTGAGTTTCCTGTTAAAAAGCATTTCTGCTGGGGACAATCCACATTTCATGGGCATTACCCTGTAATTTAAGAGTGACAAGTAAACAAAATTTGTGCAAGGGAAAATCTGCGGGCCAGGATTCTTTTATTTTATCACTGAAAATTCCATCATGACTGTCCTCCATGAAGGCTTCCTTAATGTGCCTCTACTCTGTTCAATAGGCAAAGGTTTAATGTATGTCAAATCCCAACAGACCATCTGACCAGGGGTGTTTGACCTCCCTCAGTGTAGGACAGTGCATTGTGGAAAATCCATTTTCACTGATGTGAAAGATTATAGCAGTGTAAGAATGCTGTGCGCCTATCCCTCGAGTTACTATCCTATAAATGACTCAGTTATATTTGGTCTGTTTTGAGGTGACTCTCCAATCTTGCATGTGGTGCAGATGACTCCTGCAATGTTGCATGTGGTTGGTGTCATTTACCATTAAGTTTAGTCATGTGTTACGCAGCACTGAGGACTCTGTGAGTACTCTGTCAGTACTTTCTGTCTCCAGACATTTCATGTGATGAACCAAGCTAACCCAAGATATTTCTTAGTCCTAGAATTTCCAACTGGTCTCCTGTGATGCTCTCCAGCCACCGCTCTCCCCATTTCTCCAGCTGCAACAGCAACAAGAATCTCTGTGTTCCCTTTGGTTCCTCAGGCTTTTGTGGCATGTGCCCATCTCCTTGGCGGAGGCAGGCAGAAGAGGGAAGGAGTGAAGTTCGGTGATTGGGGATGGAGATGGGATGACAATGAAGTGTTGGTGGTGGGTCATGAGTGCACTGTTCAGTGGGGTGGGAGGGGGCGGTTCCTGCCTGGTCTGTGCCCAGGAAGCTCCTGAATCCTGCTAGTGCAGCCCCACTTTTGCAGTCTGCAGGGCATTTGGCCTATTCTCACAGAAAAAGTTGGACTGCCCTGATTTAGTCAATATCAGGCCAGCAAACCAGTTGAGTTCACTGAATTTTTTTTTGTCCCGTATGCATGATGTTTACAACTGAATTTTATTTGATGTTTTGCAAAGATTTTGTAATAAATCTTGTTGGGAAAAACTAAAATCAAAACCTGTTCACTGTTTGACAATCAACCAAACATAATTTTGAACGGCTAAATCAATGCAATACCTCTTTTCACATAACTAACAGCTGGAGCTATGTTGAACAGTTCAAAGATATCTCTTGCAAAATGAGGCACTTTCCCTCCAGTGATCTTCCCAGCTGCTGTGTCATGTGTAAAAGGGCAGTCTCTTCCCTCTCAACAGATGGGTGAAGGAAGATATTTCAGGGGAGCAGGGATCAGGGGCACGAAGTGCATATTGTTAGTCGTAGATGGGTCATTTAGGAACAAGAATTGTGTTTTTCGCTCCTGGGGATTGCCTGCTGCTGTAGTTTTCAGGAGGAGTAGAAGAGTGGGAAAGGTTGAGAATGGTCCATCTTTGGCTATTGGAGGTCTTTTATTGGTCATAAAAGTCCTGGTGCCACTGACCAAGCGGCCACAAAGAAAAAAGATTAAGTTTGCTGCCAGGTGTATCTGTATCAAAGCCCTAGATCTGCCTTTGGTCATCAGTTATCTGTTCCAAGAATCTCACATTTTCCACTCAACCATTCATATTGCAAAAAGAAGAGAAGTTCTTTATTTATAAAGCCAGGAAATTAACTGTTGTGGAAATAAGTTTAACTAGGTCTTTTACTTGAATCAGAAAGAGAGAAAGAGATGAGAGAAAGATGCTGATGCTATGTGTTTCAATATGTTCTAAGATAAGGATAAACCTTCATGCCTTGTTTTGTCTTGATATATTAATCTCCGTGTGCAGATGTTAACCTCCTCCTTTCCCTCAAATGAGAAACTGATAGCTGTTCCCAAAACACAATGTGTTTGCTGAATAAGCAGACTGCCTACATGTGACAAATGAACGATCAACTTCTTCCTGTTTCTTCAAGGTTTCTCTGTCTGAACCATGCATCTTTTCTCGCTGTTTAAAGTATCAATATGCTTATAAACTTATAGAGTTCAGAGTTCCTTTGAGAACCCTCCTTGCGTTCACTTGTATAGCTCTAAATAAACCAAGGTGGCTCTGTCAATTCTGATACAACCACAGCACGAAGTTTGATTTCTTCCGCACCGTGGACATGCATTAAACATTAACAAGGTGGGAAAAGAATTCCATTTTGTCATCTATTAAAATCTGACCCAATGCATAGTTAAAGTCCCTGAAAAAATGGCATGGTATTGAAAGTTTGATAGGACTACCTCTACCTTGCTTCATTTTATGACAAAACCTTAAGACAAGGATGACAGATTTACAAACTTCTTTTGGTATCATCAGGAATTATATTTTTCAGAAATTTAATCAGCATGATTAGACTTAAGGACCTACATCTATCTGGTGCCTAATTAGTGGAATAGACTGTGGAAGAGTTTCTCCTGTCTTTGTTTTACTCAAGTGTTAGTTGCATTTTCTCCACATACAAACTATGACTAATGTAGACTGCAAGGAAAAAAAACAACAACAACATCACACAGTCCTCCTCTTGGGATTTGAGAAAATTCCTTATCTGTAGGCATTCTTACATCAGCTCCTCCACAGCTGTGAACCTCTTAATTGTTGATAGAGTTATGACTGATTCGTGTCTTCCCAGACCCATGCCCTTCTTTGGGAGAAATTTGTCCTGCTTGGAGGTCTGTTGTACTTCAATCTTCTTGCCAAGGATGTTGGCCAGTTTCTTAATGAAGACAACAGATATATAATTTGGTGGCTGGTTAATACAATTACAATTCTGTGATTTCTGCCAGGTGCAGAATGGTACCAGCTGACCAGGCTTTTTTTCTAGAGGGCAGCTGGTAGCTTCTGTCTCTGATGCTTTCTGGGCTAAACAAAAAGAGAGGGAGATAAGCATGAATAGCAGCCCAGACAGACAGACAGGCAGATAGATAGAAAGATACCAATAATTCTGGCTTTGGAAGTGGAAAGACATCTCAAGAGGGAGAAAAACACAGACTGAGAACCATAGCAAATTTGCTGCTGGCTTTAGTGCTACTGTGGGACTTTAGACAGGATGTAATCCTTTCTGGCTAGGATGAGTAAGTCAAGATATCGTACTTTGGGTGATGGGCTAAACAGATAACTTCACTGGGTTCCTTTCCACCCTACTTCATTTCTTGTGACCCCCTGATACTAAGGTTGATTTAAAGAACAGCCTTTCAAGATTAGTATGCATCTATTCCAGATTTTTGTTCTCATCTGAACTTTCAGTAATAAAAATGTAGGGTGTGTCTACTTGTGACACTCTGATTGGTTCCAAGTTGGATTTCAGGTGGTTTGGTTGAACTTCAACAATCCCTTATGTGGGCACTTTCCTTTTTGGGTTGTGTCTAAAGTTGATTAAGCCAAAATAAACTAAGGATATTTCAGTTCCAACTCAAGGAGTTTGGACTTTACTGGGCTAATCCTCTTGCATTTTGGCTCTTTGCTGGATAAGGAATTTGTTGCTTTAGGGGCCTCTGTGCAGATAACCCATGAAATAACCAGAGGCAGCGGTTACTTTCAGAAACTGAAGATAGAAAGTTCATCTCCCAGTTCCATCTCGTGCAAAGCCATAGCAATAGCAAAGATGATTCACAGACATCCTTAATGAATTAAGATGGCTAAATGATAATTGCTAAAATTCTTAAGTGTTGGACACCTGGCTAGAGAGTGCACCTGGGATATTGTAAAGTCCAGGTCAGTTCAATGGTGAAAGACAGAAGGGCAACAGGAATAACTGAAATTACACAAAATAGGGGAGATGAGAAACATGTAGGGAGAGAAATGGAGCAGGGAGGATTTGGGAGGAAATTGCTAAGGGGATAAATGATCTGTCTGTCTGCTGTCTCTTTTTCTGTCTATCATTGACTCAATGAATCATTAAAAAATATGGTTGGGAGGGAACTCTGGAGGTCATCTAGTCTAACCCCTGCTTAAAGCCGGACAATCCCAAACTATGGAATAGCAGTGAAGTTTTTGTCTACCTTGGTCTTAAAAACCTCAAATAATGGAGTTTCCACAACCTTTCCGGGTAGCCTGTTCCAGTGCTTCATTACCCTCTTAGTGAAAAAAGTTTTCTTTAATATCTAGCCTAAGCTCCCATTGATGCAACATAAAACTGTCTGTCTGTCTGTTGGTGTGTCTGCCAAGTGCCCATCCTTCCACAGTGAATTTGCTGGCACACTGTGCTTATTAAGCAGAGTCAGGTATGTCTTCGGCAGCATAATTTCTACAAAAGTGAGCTAGATTATTATGAGATCAGTTTCAAGACCACTGTAAAACCAAGGCCAAGTCTTTTCACCAGCCTTGTAAAACAAGGTTGGTATGATTGCAGCTAACAGTATGAATTGTGTAAAATTGATGTGTGTGCAAGAAGAACTAGACCTCAACATTTAGAGCTGAATCCTCAGCAAATGAGCATGACTCTACTAAGCTGGATGGAACCTGACCAGCTGTTGCTATGGGAGGAGCTCACTTACAGACTTCAGGGAACTGCTCCTATATTCACCAGGGGGAATCCAATCTATCATTTTCAATCATGAGACAGCAGTAGAAAACAGACAGGTGTTTTACATATATTTCTTGTCTTTTCTCTATATTCCACTAGCCTGTAAACTGAAGCCTACTTTTGACTTGGCAGATATGCCTGGAAAGCAGATTTTGATCTCAGTGATTGATTTAAACATGCTGTCCCACCTTTTATGATTCTTCATGATTATGGGGTTTGAATCTTGTTGTGCCACTGTAAGTTGCCCAGTATCATATACGTGCACATGGCATTACATATGATCTTCCCTGCTTTTTCATGCGGAAAGAATACACAAGAAAGTGTGTTTCCAGTCTTTGGCATCAAGGCATTGTGCAGAGCCCCCCATGCAGCGTGGGCCAGTGGGCAGCAGTGGGGATGGCTCCCTGCCTGGCAGCACCCGCTGAGTCGGGGCTTTTGTTTTCAAAGTGCTGGGAGCTGGGATGGGCAGGGCAGCCATTGCTGGGCTGGGAGAGCAGGTGGGGGATGGGCCTGTGTGATTTGGAGATTTGGCCGAATCAATTCAGGGCACTGATTCAAATCAACGAATTGAATCACTGTCCCCTTAATCAGCCTAATCCAAATTCGAAGTGAATACTAGCCGCTTCACACAGGCCTACTCTTCAGCTCCTATATTTCTTCATTGAAGGGGTATTCCTGCCATTGCAAAGTTTACAGGAGTGGGCAGGGAGATTTGTTTGCCCTCTGAAAGATGCTGCCAAAGGCCACTTTCCTGTTCACCCCACCCCAATTATGCTAAGTTGTATACCAAAACACTTCCTCAGTCTCTTTGCCATCTGTCATAAACATTTTTTAGATTGAGTAGACTTTTGAAGAAGAACCAGAAAGCCAGAATTGTATAGTTTTAGAGTTCCAGAAAAGCCTCCAATCTGAGCTTTGATTGTTTGAATGGAAATTTAGACCTCTACATGCTAGGTATGCTTACTAAGAAGCCTGGGGCAGAAGCTGTTTAAGAGACCCCTGGGTAAAGTAAGTGCTAACATGTATCATGCCAATAGCAATCACCATTAGCCAATACTTTCTGATATTAGAGGTGCTTTTCCAGCTGATATAAGGCTACCTGGTAATTCATGTGGGAACAGTCCATCCTCATCTGTCTGCACCTCAGCAAGGTTTCCTGCCTTGTTACTGGGTGGTCTCCCTTCACCTCTCTCTAGGTGTTTGCACCTCATTAAGGCTGATTGTAGTGCCTTGAAACTAAGGCAACTGAGTCAGTTTCCAAGGGGACAAATAGCAAAGCACTGCTAATGGCTGATGATTAAAAATGATTATGTGTCAGGCAGTTTGCTAGTAGCCACATGCACCTGCCATGTGTGCCTTAGAGGACAAAGAAGAAAACTTTGTGGTTGGGAAAAGCTGAAGACCAGGAGTCTTGTACTTTACCATCAAGAATGGCAGCATGACTATCCTCCATGTAGGATACTAAAATGTGCCTCTAACTAGTTTTACGGGTCAAGATCAAATATCTGGCCACGCCTAGCAAGCCATCTGGCCAGCAATAACTTGATCCCAGAGGTTCTTGACCTCACTTAGTGTAGGACAGTGCATTCTGGGTTAAATCCCCATTTTCACTGATGCATAGGCATATTACATCGGTGAAAGCATCTGGTGTTCTTGTCCCTCAATTTACAATCTTATTAATAACTAAAAGTTGAGTTTGGTGACTCCTACAAGGTCACATGTACTTGCTTTAATTCAAGGTCAATTTTATTCATGTTTTAAACACCACTGAGAAGTCCTGGTGTACTTTCAGACATTTAATGTAATAAGCCAAACTCATCCAAAACATTATTTAGTATAACGCTTTCCAACTGGTGTCTACCCACCTCTTTCCCCATCTGTACAGCCTGAGTATTTGGGCTCCCCTTCCCTCCTCAGGTCAGTGACTGAGGAGTGGAAATGGCATTACAGTACAGTGGTGGGGCATGAATGCACAGTCCAGCTGGGTAGGAGTTTATGCCTGTGCTAGGTCCTTGGGGCAAATGAGTCTCCATAATGCAGTCCCATGCTTGCAGCCTGCAGGGGATTTGGTCCCTCAACACATGGAAAGGTTGGACTATCCTGACCTAGTTGATATCAAACTTATAAGACCAGCTGAGTCCAGTTAATTTTTCTTCTCCCCTTTGCAACATGTTTACAACTAAACTTCATTTCTTGGTTCTCATAGGGTTTTTTAATAAATCCATTAGGACAAATTAAAATGAAAACCTGTTAGCTTTGTCATCTGGTTCGATGACCAGATTTCCTAGAGTGCCTTGCAGAGGTCACACATTACCCAGTACCTTCTTTTTACCCACTATGTATTTTAAAAAGGACTTCTTGTTGTTCTTGATCTGGGTAGCAAGTCCCAGTTCCATCTCCACCTTGGCCTTCCCGACCGCCCCGCTACAGCCCCAAGCAACCGAGGTATAGTCCTCCCTGGTGATGGCCCCTCCCTTGCATTGGGTGTATGCCACCTTTTTAGCTAGGAGATGTTCCCGTATGCTTTTGGTGAGCCATGGGGGCTTTTGTGCCCTCTTGCCCCCTTTGATCCATGTTGGGATTACCTCCCTTTGGGCTTGGAGGATTATCTCTTTAAGGAATGACCACTCTTCTTGGACACCTGACTCCTCTCCCCTCCAGGACCTCAGTGCCTCCCCGACTATTCTCCTTACCTCATTGAAGTCCACCCTCCTGAAGTCCAGGGCTGCTGCTTTGCTGCAGGCCTTTGCCACCTTGCACAGGATGGTGAATTCCACCAGGCGATGATCGCTGTCACCCAGGTGGTCAAGGACTCGCAGACCCCTCACCAGGTCGTCGCCCGTGGCCAGGACCAGGTCCAACAAGGCGTTTCCCCTGGTGGGGCTGTGCACCTCCTGGGTTAAATGGAGGTCCTGTATCTTAGCTAGGAACCTATGTGAGCGGTCAGACCTGGCTGACTGTGCTTCCCAGCAGATGTCTGGAAAGTTCAGGTCACCCATGATGATCATGTCCTTTGACCTAACCATTATGAACGGTTCTAATATTTCCCAGACACTTTCAAAGATCCCAGTTCTGTCCTCTGAGGATTAATATGTCAATCTCATACAGAGTACTCATTTAGGATGGTGTTACAGGTTACTTTTTAACTAATCTAGGTCTGTGGCATGTTAGGCCATGTTAGTAAGAACAGCTTCAGGGGAGTCACAGGTGAGGACTTAATGCCATCTCTAATCTGCATGACTGTGACTTGTCACTAGAGGGTCTCGCAAGCAGGGGTGTGGTCAGGAGCCAGGAATCTATCCCTCCTCTGGGAGTGGAGCAACCAGGGGTTAACCTGACCAAGAGCATGGAGTCCAGGAAAACATGCCTTCTTGGGCTCCATGTTTTCACCACACTCTGTTCTAGGCACCCCTTTTTGCAGGAATGTTAGAGGCTGGGGAGGGACACTATGCTCCCACAACCCCACAAATTCTCCTGGCTGGGGGTGAGGCATTCAGAGGTAGGTCAAAGGCAGAGCCCTCTGAGGGGAGGGCTGTGTGCCTGGCCCCCAACCTAGTTGCATGATTCATATGTCCTGGGGTCCTGGTAATCTGCAGCATGATGCCCTGTGACATAGTGTGATATTCCCTGCAGTAGGTGGGAGACTTGGCTTTAGGCTGCTACCATCCCCATTGGCAGTAGACCTTGGGAGTATGGACACATGTTCAGGTAATACTAGGGCTTGGAGCTATACATTCTGTGGTTCTGGATGACTGCAAGTTGCTCATTTTATTTTTGTGGAGCAGGCTAGCAATACCTTAACTTGAGCTAAATAGACACTTTCAAAACTAACCCTTACTCAAAGTGGTACTTCACCTCTGCTGATCTTCCCAGCTGCTGCTTCATGTTTAAAGGACAGCAACTTCCCTTTCAACACATGGGTTGCTGAAGTATTTCATGGGAATAGGAATTAGGGGCATGAAGTGCAGATTGCCAGGGGTGTATGGGTCATTGAGGAAACCCCAAGAGCACTCTGTGGTGCCATCTTGGGGCTTGCCTACAGCAGTATAGTTCTGAAGGAGTAGGAAAGAGGGAAAGGATGGGACTGGTGCATCTTGGGATCCACAAATAGTCCAAAGTGGGCATTTTCTGTTAGTGAAATGCTTAGAAATCCACTTCCAACTAGCTACTTAACACCAATCCATGTTAATGCTCCCCTGAAGTGGCATAACTAAGATGAGTAAAGGGCACTTATCACTCTTTAATGATCTCACATTTTCAAACCTTCAAGTTTTAAGCATTCTTCACATGGACTAATTGAAACATGTCATCTTACTTTTATTCTACTGACAATCCAATTAGCATTGAGCTGGATTTACCCTCAGGGTTGCTGCCTGAAGTGATTGTAGTGTGAGCATAACCCTGTATAAATATTCCTCTGAAGTGCTGGTGAATGCTACAATAACACTGTGATATGCAGCAGCATACAAGTGTGGATAAATGCTTTGCCTTTCTTATTTGTCATATCAATTTTTAAACTCAAGGAATTGAGTATGCACCAGACCTAGTACCACATTCCATTTGATAACATTGGAGCAGAACCAAATTGTTTTCTCTGGCCTGGGAACTAAGACAGCTGGGCTGCCCCTTTAGTTCACTGATTTTTATGTTACTCCCATATGCAACATATTTTGCACTTTCCTCTTTACTGTGTCCCATAGTCATTGATGTATAAAGAAGAGCCTTTTTTGGATGGGACAACCAGGCTTTAGGATGACCCAGTGACTCATTAAGGTGGTTTTCCCCAGCTTGGTCATAAACATATCAAAAATCTTTGTTCAGTAGGCCTAGAGTCTTCTTCCATTGTGAAAGAGATAAATTCTCTCCCAAAGAAACCTCAATAGATCAGTTAAAAAGCAGTTAGAAATTCTTGTGGGCAGCTCCTGCTCAAGAGGGCATTTAATAATTTCAGGGACAATATTTTGGCTAAAGCATTGTGGGTCACTACCCCCTCTAGGCACAAGCACTAGGATAACATGGCAATTTCTGATTGTGAGCTCCAAGATACCAGTGATATCTATTCCAGCCTTGTCAAAAGGGGTGCGCACCAAGAGCAATGGAACCAAGAGGCCTGATGCCATGTGTGTGGGGCCACCAGCAAGTACACAGAGTTTGTAGAGTGATTGGGCTGAGTATTCCCATGTTTGCAGGATACATAGATATACTTTGCAGTTGTTAGCTGGGAGAGGTCCATGAGCCACACTTAGAAAAATGTCTCACCGGAGTCCAGGGACCTATCTGTGCCCTTTTGCTATGGGGAGTACATAGGCCCAGTCTTTGGCAGTCTCTAGGGACCTCCGAGACATCAGACTGGACATAAATGCCATCCATGAGGGAGAAATTCTAGTGTCAGTAACTAGGCTGGTCATGCAGAAAACAGATTGAGTTTGCCGTGACCACTAGAATGCCAGGGTTATGTACCAATAAAAAGCCCTGGGTCTGCCTCTGGTGATCATTTATCTGTTCTGAGAATCTGAATCATATTCTCCACTCGACCATTCATCCTGTAAAAAGAAGACAAGGACTTATTTATTATAAGACCATGGAATTAACTGCTGACCATGCATTAATTATTCATTTTATCAGGTCATATCCTATTAGATGACAAAATGCAATTCTATTCCACATATTTAACGTAACTGAAGGAAGCATTACTGTAAAAGTTTGACAGGGTCTCTCTTCCTTACTTTAGTTTTTGAGTAAGTCTTAAGGTAAAAATGACAGATACGAGTTTACATACTAGTTACAGTATCTTCAAGAAGTATATTTTCAAGGAATCCAATCAGAGTGATTTCACTTTAGGGCCTATGTCCATGTGTTGTCCCCAAAGGACAGTGAGTTCGTGCCCGGTGCGCTTGTGCCAATAAACACACAGGGGTGAAGGATCCAACTTAATCTTTATTTCTGTGCAGAAAGTGGTGCTTGGCAATCATTTGCAAAGCAAGCACCCCCACCTGAGTGGGCATTAGCCTTATATAGCCTCTTCTAGCCTTACACGCTATGCAGTTACTATAGGTTGCCCCTTTTGGTCCATGTGCACTTCACCCTAGCTACAGACTTCTCCCTAGTCAGTTTGAACTTGCCTTCGTGGCTGTAATTTGCTGATGTGGCACCTGTTATTCATAAAGCTCAGCCAGTAGCCCCCCTTTCCAACCCCTTAGGGACCTTGCTGATATGGCTTTCCCTCTAGCAAGGCTAGCAATTAAGCAACTAGGCAACAAGCGATCTCCCCCAGCCTAAACAACCTACTCTATGCCCTTGGTTAGATAAAATACTTTTTCAAAACATACAGCTGTTCCCAAAGTATAAAAAAAACCTATAAAAGTTTCAGGGGTACTCATCAAACCCCCCCTTCGAGGCTATGACCCTATGGAATAGGCCCATAGTCCTCGACCATCTTTTTCATCTTCAGAAATCTCTTTGCTCCCTCCCGATTCTTTTGGATCAGGTTTGAAAATGATGGTTTTACAAGCATCACGTGGTGAACGGGGAAAGAAATTGATCTCTTGAGTACCTCACAACACATAGGCACGCACTGTACTCCACAACAAATCATCAAGAAAATACACATACTTGCCACAACTAATAGGAAAATTTGCTTAAGCCATGAAAAATTAG
>NW_005843470.1:13406-13809 GCF_000455745.1 Alligator sinensis
GTTAGTGTAATTGATTGGACCTCCTATTCCCTCAGATGAGAACCAAGTCTGATTCCGGAGTGCTTCTAACGGAGTGGGCACCCCTATAAGGCATGACGTGAAAATATCCTCAACTGATGTTCCTCCCGCCAAACAAAAATGAGTGACATTTAATATGTCCTTTGCCAAATAAACCCATGCATTTTGACTCTTTTCGAACCTTTGATGCACCAACCCCTTAGACCCTAGAAACATTACGCCTATGCAAAGAACTACTGTCCACATGTTTGATGTTTAAACAGAAATTTAAGTCTTTCTACTGGCTCTGCTGTCCAACGGTGTCCGTTTGTGCCGGCTTCCGGTGCGACACTCTTAGCAACTTCTCCTGCCAGTGGTACTTCTGGTGCGGCCTTCACCCGGGTGT
>NW_005843470.1:13963-15589 GCF_000455745.1 Alligator sinensis
TCCTGGACATACCTGTGGAGAGAAGACAATACAGCAGACAAAGAATACAAATAATCTTTTGCTCAACCTTCCCCTTTAACACGCATTTGACTTCCAGGCGTCACCACTGGATTCTTAGGATATGGCTTGCCATACATTAATTCAAATGGACTAACTCCCAATTTAGCTCTAGGGGCTATGCGCACTCTAAGCAAGGCAAGAGGCAGAGCTTCGGGCCATTTCAAATGAGTCTCTTGGCAAAGTTTAGCCAGTTGTCATTTCAGAGTCTGATTCATTCTTTCCACCTGTCCACTTGAATGTGGTCTCCATGCTGTGTGAAGGTCCCATTGTATCCCCAGAGCCTGGGAAACTGCCTGGGTCACTTCTGACACAAAGTGTGGCCCTCAGTCCAAGGCTAATCCCTCCGGGATTCCGAATCATGGAATCATTTCTTTTAGCATCACCCAGATCACTTCTTTTGCTTTATTGGTTCGGCACGGGAAGGCCTCGGTCCATCCAGTCAAGGAGTCAATGAGCACTAACAGGTATTTGTAGTGTCCCTTCCTGGGAACTTCAGAGAAATCTATCTGCCAACACTCTCCTGCTAATAGTCCTTGCCTTCCTGCTCCTGGCGGAGGTTTGGGGGAAATCTTAGGATTGTTGGCACAACAGACAGGGCATCTACGCACTATTTGTTCTGCTGTTTTTCTCATCTTAGGTCCCACTATAATTCTTTGGAGACCTTGGGTCATGGCATCAGCTCCCATATGGGTGCTCTGGTGGTACTCTTGGAACACTTTACCAAGAATCAGTTTTGGCATCAGGACTTGTCCCTCAGGCAAAACCCACCATCCATCTTGTTGTTCTTTGCTTCCCAATTTCTCTGCGAGTTGATTCTCTTTTTCAGTATATTTGGGAGGTTCCTCAGGTAACACTACCTGAGGCATCAATGCCAACATTTGAGTCTCCTGAACTTGTCCTCTAGCCGCCTTCTTCGCCGCAGCATCTGCTCGTCGATTTCCTTTAATAACATCAGCATCTCCCTTTTGATGGGCCTTACAGTGCACCACAGCTACCTCTAGTGGTTCTTCTTATAACTTCACCATCTCCCTTTTGATGGGCCTTACAGTGCACCACATCTACCTCTAGTTGTTCCATCACGGCTTCAAGTAGTTTCAGGATCTCTGTTCCATGCTTTACCGGGCTTTTACTTGCCGTTAAGAGTCCTCTCTCTTTCCATATAGCTCCGTGGGCGTGTAAGACTCCAAAGGCGTACTTCGAATCCGTGTATATAGTGGCTATCTTTCCTTTTGCCAAATGGAGAGCTCGGGTCAGCGCAATAAGCTCAGCTCTCTGTGCAGAGGTATTTGGAGGCAAGGCGTTTGCTTCCACAGTATCCCATGATGTAACCACGGCGTATCCCACCTTTCGGGATCCGTTGTCCATGAAGCTGCTTCCATCTGTGTAGAATTCAAGGTCTGCATTAGGTAGTGGGGCATCTTTAAGATCCAGCTGGCTAGCATACACACTCTCAATAGTTTCAATGCAATCATGCTGTAATCCTTCGTCCTGTTCCAATGGCATCAATGTGGCTGGGTTCAGGGTACTAGAGGTTTGCAACTGGATGTCTCCTTGATCCAGGAGTGT
>NW_005843470.1:18386-25176 GCF_000455745.1 Alligator sinensis
GTCTTCCTCCTCCGGCTCCTTTGGACATACTGTGGTGACCCCCCCGTAAAGCCATTACCCCACTTCCCCTAAATATCCCACACAACTTCTGTGTAACCTCATCCCTATACAAAGTCATATATGCCTCTACATAAAGCATCTCATCCCACTTCCCTTGGCGCCTACACAACAATTGTAACTGCGAGATTTTGTTATAATCCAAAGACCCATTCTCCAGCCAGGCTGCACCATCCGCAAGTTGGTACTGTGGCCAACATGTATTGCAATACCGAATCATCTGTTGTTTTGTCATAGGGTCGCTTCCAAACTTTAGCCAATTTTTCAAAATGCATCCTAAGGGACTGCAGGGTGGAATCTTGGACTGGTTACTTCCCATTGTCCAACTACCGGACAGCGACCGCCGCTCAGCCTCAGAACCAAACTGATTAAAGGGAGTTCACAGGACTGCTACCCGGTCTCACTCGCCTCGGGCGTCTACACGGTCGGAACTTTTAAAGCCGTCTCTTCTTCCAACCTGCTCAAAATATGGAAAGAAGTACTCACCAGTCCGCTGAAACCTCCCTCACCCCGCCCGATTAAGTTGGTCCTTCGAGAGTTGCGCCGTTGTGCCCCTCCACGACTCCGTCAGGCAACCAGGAGACAGTCAGACCTCCTACGAATAAGGTCGGTGGCGCTTGGCCCTTGCGCCATCCACAGTTGTTGCTGGAGCCAAAGAGGTGGACCAGGCAAGGCAGTCAGCTAGGGTCCCATCTGGGTCACAAGAAATTGTTGTCCCCAAAGGACAGTGAGTTCGTGCCCAGTGCGCTTGTGCCAATAAACACACAGGGGTGAAGGATCCAACTTAATCTTTATTTCTGTGCAGAAAGTGGTGCTTGGCAATCGTTCACAAAGCAAGCACCCCCACCTGAGTGGGCATTAGCCTTATATAGCCTCTTCTAGCCTTACACGCTATGCAGTTACTATAGGTTGCCCCTTTTGCTCCATGCGCACTTCACCCTAGCTACAGACCCCTCCCTAGTCAGTTTGAACTTGCCTTCGTGACAATGTAATTTGCTGATGTGGCACCTGTTATTCATCAAGCTCAGCCAGTAACCCCCCTTTCCAGCCCCTTAGGGACCTTGCTGATATGGCTTTCCCTCTAGCAAGGCCAGCAATTAAGCAACTAGGCAACAAGCGATCTCCCCCAGCCTAAACAACCTACTCTATGCCCTTGGTTAGATAAAATACTTTTTCAAAACATACAGCTGTTCCCAAAGTATAAAAAAAACCTATAAAACTTTCAGGGGTACTCATCACATGTGGTGCCTAATAGGTGGAATAGAACATTAGAGTGACTCTTGTGTTTGTCTTCTATAAGTGTTTGTTGCATTTTCTCAATATACAAACCATGAGTTATGCAGAGTAGGAAAAAAACCCAAAGCAAACAACAACAACAAAACAAACCAGCCATCACACTGTCCTCCTGTTAGGGGTTGAGAAAATTCATGACCTGTAGGCTTTTTTTTTTTTCAGTTCTTGCTGATAAGCCTAACTGTGACCACAACTGTGAACCTCTTAATTGTGGATCTAATTATGTCTGATCAGCATCTTCGCAGACCATGTCCTTCCATGGTGCAATCTTGTCCAGCTTGGAGATATACTGTACCTGAACCCTCCAGCCAAGGATGCTGGGCAGTTTCTTAATGAAGAAAACATGAATATAATTTAGCGGTGGTTTAATACAATTGCAATTCTTTGATTTTCTGGCAGGTGCAGGATGATACCTGCTGTCTTTGATGCCTTCTGATTGGTACTTAGTTTTATACAAGCCTCTGCATTGTGTAGCCCTTACATGCATCAATTTCTTTTTCCAGACTGTACCTAGGGCCTGGAGAAGTGGATTCTTGGCTAGCTCCACACTACCATCACTGGCTTCCCCACTAACGTTCCATAGCCCAAATGAAAGTGACCATTTCTTTAGGGCTTTTTACCCATTAATCAAACCTCTACTGGAGTCACAGCCAGCTGGGCTCCCTACTGGAGCAGCATTCTGTTCCAACTACCTACTGATGCTGAAATCTTGCACTTGGATCTCGGACCCAACACAAAACACACCTTCCATTATTGAGAAAGAAAAGCCATTTTCCATATGCTTCTCTCACCATATGGCAGTCAGCCCTTTCTATGGAATCCTTATTGTTGATAATTTCTTAGCAAATACCAAGGACTAGAAATATCACGACACATTTTTCTCCCTCTCCTACACTGTCCTTACTCCCACTATTAACCTCCTCAGTTTATCAAATGAGGATGTTGGATGCTGTTGTTCCCCTGCCTTACCTGTGTCAGGTTCAGGTGCTATGTCTCATGCAAGGAGCCAGAGGAAAAGCAAGGGCAACACTGGACCCCTGCTAAAGTGGAAGGGGGAACTGATGACTAACACCAGGGAAAAAGCCAACTTATTAAATGGGTACTTTGCATCAGTCTTTCACATGTGCCATGGGACGCCCCTGCCCATTATGGGACAGGGACGCCTGAGTGAGGGTGGTTCCTTGCCCTCCATCAATGCTGACTTCATAAAGGAACACCTTGAGAGGCTGGACATCTTCAAGTCAGCTGGCCCTGACAATTTACACCCCAGGCTACTCTAGGAGCTGGCCTACACCATAGCTCAGCCCCTGGCACAGATCTTCAAGAGCTCCTGGCACTTTGGTGAAGTGCCCGATGATTGGAAGAAGTCCAATGCGGTGCCAATGTTCAAGAAAGGGAGGAAAGTGGATCCAGCAAACTACAGGCCCATCAGCCTGACCTCTATCTGAGGGAAGGCCTTAGAAAAGATTAGCAAATAGGCCGTTCTTAATGGACTGGCTGATGGCAACACCCTGAGGGAAAGCCAGCAAGGATTTGTTGCAGGTAGGTCGTGATTGACCAATCTCATTTCCTTTTACAACCAGGTGACCTATCACCTGGAGAAGGGGGAAGAGACTGATGTCATACATCTTGACTTTAAAAAGGCCTTCAATCTGATATCCCATGATCACCTTTGGCAAAACGGCCAACTGCAACCTTGGGTCCACCATGCTCCGCTGGCTGGAGTATTGGCTCCGTGGTCAGACCCAGAGGGTGGAGGTTGACAGAAGTAAATCATCATGGTGCCCTGTGAGCAGTGGGGTCCCTCAAGGCTCTGTCCTTGGACCTATTTTGTTCAACCTCTTCATTAATGATGTGGACACTGGTGTCAGAAGTGGACTGACCAAGTTCGCCGATGATACCAAACTTTGGGGTAAAGCATCCACACTTGAGGACAGGGGGTAATCCAGGCGGACCTTGACAGACGCAGGAAATGGATGGATGAGAACCTGATGCTGTTTAACACCGAAAAATGCAAGGCTCTCCACCTTGGGACAAAAAACCTGCAGCAGGTCTATAAGCTCGGCAGTGCTACGCTGACTAGCACCATGGACAAGAGGGACTTGGGGGTCAGAATTGACCACAAGATGAACATCAGCCTTCAATGTGATGCCGCAGCTAGGAAAGCAAGCAAAATGCTGGCTTGCATCCATAGATGCTTCTCAAGCAAACCCCAGGATGTCATTCTCCAATTGTACTCAGCCTTGGGGAGGCCGCAGCTGGAGTACTGTGTCCAGTTTTGGGCTCCACAATTCAAAAAAGGATGTGGAGAAGCTTGAGAGAGTCCACAGGAGAGCCATGTGCATGATCAGAGGTCAGGAAAACAGACCTTTTAACAAGAGGCTGAGAGATATGGGACTCTTCAGCCTGGAAAAACACAGGCTCAGGGGCAATCTGAAGGCCACCTATAAGTTTATAAAGGATATTCACTAAGATCTGGGGGAACATTTGTTCACCAGAGCACCCCAAGGGATGACAAGGTCTAACAGTTATAAACTCCTGCAAAACCGTTTCAGGCTGGACATAATGAAGAACTTCTTTACTGTCCGAGCCCCCAAGGTCTGGAATAGCCTGCTGCCAGAGGTGGTTCAAGAACTTACTTTGAATGCCTTCAAGAGAAAATTGGATTTTTTTTTTGCTCGGATCCTATGACCCCAACTGACTTCCTGCCCCAGGGGCAAGGGGCTGGATTCGATGATCTTCCAAGGTCCCTTCCAGCTCTAATGTTTATGAAATCTATGAAATCTATGTTGTGCCAGGCTTTACAGTCAATTTACAAAGAATTTGCATTATGGATTTGAACAGGATGAATTTAATTGGGGTAATTGTTCCTCAGGCAGAAGGTTGGAGTAGAGGACCTCTGAAAGTCCCTTCAGGCCACTCTTCTCTTTGATTCTCTGACTGACAGCCAGAGGAACAAAGAGATAAAGGAGGCTTTGAGGAAAGAAATCAGGAAGTTTCTCTGTCAGACAATTTAATATAAACCTGAATTTAGCCCTTAGTGAATGAAACTAGGATCATCAAAAAGGTCAACTCTAGCAGGCCTATGACTCCCTCTTTGCTTATTTAGAGTGTAGGAGAAACATATTTTAGTGGGAGTTTCAAAAGTGCTACTGTGATTTAGAAGGTACAGTTGAAAGTTAATGCAGACGGTGCTCTGAAGTCTTTTCTGGGGACAACCAGTGAGGCACTTTAGGTATTCTACCATAGAAAAAGTAAGTACCTAGACCAAAAAGGGGAAAACTAGATGTGTAATTTGCTTCCTTGGCTCATTGGAGTTAGGCCCACTGAAGGATAATTAAAGGAAGTTAAAGGCTAAGCAGGGACTTCCTGGAGAATTCATGGTAAATGCTAAAGATGGGTGTTTGTCTGAACTCATAGTCTCTCTCAGAGGGTGGACACCTTCATGTGCTCCAGACTGAGAGGATGAAGTTCTCCTCTGAGTTTAGGAACCTGACATTACTGTGGTGATGGTATTGTCAAACACCTTTGGCATGGTAGCTTGCTGCCAAAACATCTCCAAGATGGAATCCAAACATGTATCATAATCTCCAAAGCAAGGAGACACACAACTCCTATGGGCAGAGGAAACAAGGGATACATTTCAGATGGACACACACACATAATCAACTGCTGTTCAACTGCCTTTATGGGGGAGAGGTAGAAGGGCAGGAGGTCTTCAGCCCCTGGAAAAATCCAAGAAAAACTGATAATATTTTACTGGCAGAGATGTAAATGTATCTCCAGAGATCATTCTTCTCACCCAAAGCTTGCTTTTGCCTGGAGACACATACTATCCTTCATCACCTTGTGACAGAGAAGGAAGAAGGTGGCAATATATCAGTCATATCAGTAAGGGAGGCCATAATTTATGGGCTGACACTGCATTTAGAAAGAGAGCTGAGTGAGAACAGTGGTCATCAGGGGTGATGGTGTGGGCTTGGAAACAGTGATGTAGCAGATTATTTGTCTTGGGAACTTGGGACCTTGGCAGCACCATATACCTGGCTCTCAAGTAGTCTGCTGCTGTGGGACCAAGGGGCTGGGACCCCTTGTATCAGCATGGGCACTGCACCTGGCTTGTCTACCTCAGACTGTGGGAGCCTGGAAATATATAGAAAACTTCCTTGGATATTGAAAAAGTGCCTTGGACACAAGACGTTTCAAACAAAATATATCAGAAGCAGTGAACCAACGTTTGGGGGCAGAGTGGTGTCTCATCAGAATGTTTCCCAATCAGCTTTACTTCTGGCTCCTAGGCAGGGGTTGGATACACTTATACAAATCCTCTGGTGACTCTGATTAGACATTTTTCTGTGCTCCTGAGACTACCTGCCTGGAAGACGATTGCACCAGTTATTGATAAATACTCTTTCACAGCACAGAGGGTACCTACAGAAATCACCTGCAGACAATAAGCTATCTCAGGTTTATTTCCAGAAGATGGATTTAAGTTGTCCCCTGAAGGCAGAGCTCCACATTCATAGATAGATAGGGAGAGAGGGAGAAAGAGAGAGCCAGAAACCTGCATATGCCTGCATAATATGTGGGTAGAGAGATAGAAAGAATGAACAAATGAATGAATGAACAAACTCTGGCTTTGGAAGAGGAGGATACCTCAGCAGGGAGGAATCCACACAGAGGACCTCAGTAAATTGTTGTCTTTACTGATACTCTGAGATTACAAAAGGGATGGGATTATTTCTGCCTGCAATACTTGAGTCAGGGTATTTTAGCTTGGGCAGCAGGCTAGACAGATGACTTCATTAAGTCTTTTCCAGCCAAACTCTCTTATGATCTGCTCATCCTAAAGCTGATTTGAAAACTAACCATTCAAGGGCAGCATGTATTTTTCCCAGATTTTGGATGTCCATTGATTTTTCAGTAGTAAAAATAGAGGACTTTTCTACCTGTGACACGCTGGTGGGTTGTAGGACTAAATTTTCAGATAGATTAGTTGAACTTAATTAGTCCCTTATGAGGACACTTTAGATGGGAGACAAGCCAAAAGGAAAGTGGATTCATCCACAATAAACTAAGGCTGCTTCAGTTCAGACTACAGGACTTCTGACATAGCTTTAAAGCAACTGGGCTATTCCATTTGCACTCAGCACTTTGGTGGATAAGGAACCTGTTGCTTTGGGCATCTCTGTGATGAGATCCCAAGAGGTAGCCCAAGGCAGTGATTACTCTCAGAAAGTGAAGGTGGAATGGTTTCCTCCCGGTACCTCCAATGGGATGACATAAGAACAAAGATGATTCACAGATGTCTATGGTGCATTAAGAAGAAATATAAAGGAGAATTGCTCCATTTCTAAGTGCTGGTCACTTGGATTAGACAATATATGCGGGTTTTATAAAATCAAGGTCAATTCAATGGTGCATTATGTAGGGGCAGCAG
>NW_005843470.1:25207-31916 GCF_000455745.1 Alligator sinensis
AAATCATTCAAAATAGGACAGATGAAAAATAAAGGTGATTAATAAGTCTATAATGAATTAAGATGTCTAAAGGAGAATTGCTACACCATTGCTAAGTACTGTTTACATGGATTGGACAGTGTATGTGGGATATTATAAAATCCAGCTCAACTTGATGGTGAAAGACAGAAGGGAAGCAGGAATAACTGAAGCTATGCAAAATAAGGCAGATGACACAGAGAGAGAGAGAAAGAGAACAAGGGAGAATGTGGGAGAAAAGTACTACTAGTATAGTTTTCCAACATGTCTGTCTGTCTCTGTCTTTCTCTCCATCACAGAATCATAGAAACTAGGGTTGGAAGGAACCTCAGGAAGTCACCTATTCCACCCACTGCTTAAAGCATGCCCATCCACAGCTACGTCATGCCAGCCATGATTTTCTTTACTCTGGTCTTAGAAAACTCTTAGAAGGCAGATCCCACAACCTCTCTAGGTAACTTCTTCCCGTGCTTTACTACCCTCCTAGTAAAAAAGTTTCTCCTAGCATCTATCCTGGGCTTCCCTTCCTACAACTTGAATCTAGCTACGTGCCTACTTAATCTGAACTACTGTTCAAAGCTGTCCAGTAGGATTTTATTAGACCTGCCCATCAACATTTAGGGTCAAACCTCATTTTACTTTGAAAGATCGGCCACTTATAACACTTGGTTGTGAGAACACTTTTCTGAAAAGTAGCAGATGCAGCATCAAATCCTCTCTCGGTGGGGAATATACACCCCACATTACCCTGCTCCCTGAGCAAGTTGCCCAGAGATTAAGCTTATTGGGCAAAGAGGGAGGGTCAAACACTTGGTAGTCATATTGTTTTCTGTGACTTACTTCTTAGGACTTGCCTGGTATGATGTATGTACAGAGACATCCTGTTCCACTGCGGTGTCCATGTGGGTGTGGTGCAGCCTCCTGAGCATGTGCACTAGGGATATACAGGAAGAAATGGAGTTAGATGGATATTTATTGCAATTTGGGCAGACTAAATTGAAAAAGGATTTGGCCTTTTAACCCACAACAGAGTGGCTGAACTCCAGTTTGGCTTTCCTCCCCTCCAAACTGGACTTAGCCCAATCAAGCTAAAGCTACTTCAATGTTCATTTTCCTTGGTCATCGTCCTTTATGTGGGACGCATCCCTTTACATTGAGGGCTCCCATGCAGGGTAGTCCTGAGGTGGAGCAGAGCAGTGGTTACCACCAGAAATAAAGGGCAGAACATCAAGAGAAAAATGAAAGGCACAGAGAAATAACTAGAAAGTGATAGACATCCAATGGAGGGAGCTAACTTAAAACAGAGTAAAAGAGAAATTAGAGAAAACAGAAGCAGAGAGAGAGGGAGGGAGGGCAATTGGCTTCTTGCTTAACTCTGACCACTTAAGAAAGTTACTTTAACTGACATTTGTACAATTGTCTGTTTCCCATTTCTTTTTCTCAGAATAGAAATGATGTAAGCTGGCAGGATACGGGGTTAATAAAAGAGACTACATCAGGATCTAGCCTCAGGTGGTGCAGTTTCCCTTTTGTGAAATGGGGAGAGTTATTCCATACAGATCTCTCCTGTACCCAAAGCCAATGGTTCTGGTGCTCCTCGAATAACCCATGGGTGTAACTGCTTTTGTGTCATTAGGACAAATGATCCTCCCCTGGCCATGTGTTGCTTGGGAGGATGCTCAATGAGTAGAATGTGGCTGTTTTAACCTTTCCTTAACCCCTGCAGATAGCCAAGACTAACTCGGTGGTGTGATTGCAGCCCAAGTCCATCTGGTGGAAATCAGAGGGAGCCAACTGAGTAACATCAGGGAGGATCTGTCTCTAGGAGATTCAGTAGGTTTTTTAAGGTGGACAAATGTATGATGAATCTCACTGAGGACTTTTGTATCTGTCATTCCCTTTGCAGGAAGCCCACAATGTGGCAACAAAGAAAATGTCCAACCAAAGCTCTGTGTCTGAGTTCATCCTCCTCAGCTTTTCAGATGTTTGGGAGTTGCAATTTTTTTCATTTTGTCATGTTCCTAGTTATTTACCTCAGTGCCCTGATGGGGAACCTTCTCATCATTGTGGCTGTAGTGCTTGATCACCACCTCCACAACCCTATGCACTTCTTCCTGATGAACCTGGCCATCCTGGACATTGGAACCATATGTGTCATCATCCCCAAAGCCATGGTCAACTCCCTGCTGAACATCAGAACTATCTCCTACGCTGGGTGTGCCACACAAATTTTTTTCTTCCTTTTCTTAGCGGGAACAGATTTTGCTATTCTTACTATCATGGCCTATGACCGTTACATTGCCATCTGCAAGCCCTTGCACTATGAGATGATCATGAACATAAAAGCATGTGTCCAAATGGCATCCAGTGCCTGGGTAGCTGGTGTACTCAACTCTATCATGCATACTTGGAACATGTTTTCATTCACTTTCTGTGGAGGCAATGTGGTAGACTTGTTCTTCTGTGAAGTCCCCCAGCTCCTCAAGCTCTCCTGCTCAGATATACATTTCAGGGAACTCTGTATGATATTATTCACCTTTGGTTTATCTTTGTCCTGTTTCATTCTGATTGTTGCATCCTACGTTCTGATCTTCTGTGCAGTCCTGAGAATCCCCTCAGAGCAGGGCCTGCATAAAGCCTTCTCAACCTGCATCCCTCACCTCATTGTGGTCTTCTAGTTTGTATTTTCTGTCATGTTTGCCTACTTCAAACCTACCTCACACTCCCCATCGGGGCTGGATCTCATACTGGGTGTCATATAATCAGTAGTGCCCCCCACAATGAATCCTATCATCTACAGCATGAGGAACAAGGAGATCCTTGCTGCTCTGAGGAAACTGGCTTACTCTGTTCTTTCCTGACTACCAGGTGCCCATCCTTCCCTCGTGAACTTCCTGTCCTGTGCTTCTTGGGCCATCTCAGGTATGTAATTGACAACATAGTGTCTACAGAAATGAACTAGATTCATCAAACAGTTTCATTACCACTGGAAAATACAGGCCAACTTCTTTCTTCATGGTTTTGAATCCAGAATGTGGCTAACAGTGTGAACTGCTTTGTAAAACTGATGTGTCTGAGGGAAAAATTAGACCTGAACATTTAGTGCTATATCCTTGTGGGGGAAGGGGGTGCGGGCAGAGGGGGAAGTGGTTCCATTAAGCTGGATGGAAACTGACTGATTGATGCTGTGGGAGGACCTCACTTGTGACTTCATATCTGCATCCATTTCCACTGGGGGAATCAGATCTCCCATTTTCAATCCTGAGATGGTAATATAAACCAGAGAGGGATCTAACCATGTATGTACTTGTCCCCCTACACTTTTCTGCTAGACTCTGAGATAAAGGTGACTTGACTTGGCAGGTATGCCAGGAGAGCAGATTTGATCTCAGAATGACTGGTGTGAATATGCTTTCCTGCCTTTCATGATTCTGCATTATTATTGGGTTTGAATCTTTCTGTGTCCCTGTAAGTTGCCCATTTTTTATCCAAGTGCACATACATTAAATATGGTCTTCTTTCTGGTGTTGTCACATTTGAATAATACATGAGAAAGTGTTTCCTCAGCGTCAAGTCTAGCTGTGACTTTGAACATCAGTAGTCTTCTGACTTAGGTACTTATGCTTTATGTGACACATACCTAAGAGGCATGAAAAGTTCCATTAGCATACAGGGCTCAGGTGGGGCAGGTAGGGAGGAACTATGCAGGTCATGCTTCTACCTCCCCTAATAGACATAATACAAAGTGAATGGCTGTGAAAGTGCTGGCAAAGACTCCCTAGAGGGACACCAGTCTTCTTGACCTCTTCTCGCCACCCCCCCACCCCAATGCATGATTGTATGTGGAGCTGTGCCTGTCCAGCTGCTATGGTTGAGCAATGCAGGGCTATTTCTGTCTAGGTAAAGGTTCCAGGAGTGGTCAGGGTTATTCTGGAGGACTCAATCCCTCCTCTGTGAGTGAAGCAATCAGGGTTTATCCATAGTGAGAGCATGAAGCCCAGGGAAGCATGCCTCCTTGGTCTCCATGTTCTTATCACACTCTGAGTTAGGGAGCTCTTTTTCAAGGAACGTGTGAGGCTGTGGAAGGGAGCCATGTTCACCACACCTCAAATTTTCCTGGATATGGTTGAGAAATGCAGATGTGGGTCAAAGGCACAGCTCTCTGAGGGGAAGCATGTGTACCTGGCAGCCATCCTCTGGACCTGTATGAGATCTCCTGGGTTCCTGGGAGCCATCAGCTTGATTCCTTGTGATCTTAGAGTGATACCCATTGTGGGCAGTCAAGCTCTGAATGGTTGATAACAGGGGTAGAAGGGCTGGGAGCTGTGCATTCTGGGGTGCTGTTTGATTGCTAATTGTGAATGTTATATCCATGGAGAAGACTAATACCACCTAGTTTGATCTGAGTCAAACACTTCAAAGATAACCCTTGCCCAAAGTGGTTCAAACTTAACTTCTGAGAATCTTGCCAGTGGCTGCGTCAAGCTTAAAGGGACAGTATCTTTTTCTCTCAACACCTGTGTGACTGAAGTGCATCGGGGGGAACAGGGCTGAGGGGCATGAAGTGCAGGGATGTGGTGGGTGGGTCCCTGAGGGGAACACCCCCATCACTCTGTGTTTCCTTCTTGGAGCTTGCCTGCATCTGCAGTGTTCAGGAGCAGTGGGAAAGGCTGGGAATGGTGCATCTTGAGATGCTGGAAGACTTTAATTGGTCATTTTATGTCAATGGGTGCATCTACAGGTGCAATTAATGTGGCTGAATGAATTCTGGTGCAGAACTGGTGCAGTTCACACCAGAGTTTATTGCCCCTGGGCACCATGTTTGCAGGTTCAGCTGGGAGTACAGCACATCGAGCTTGGGTGGAGTAGCCCCTGCTGGCAGGTGGATCTGGGGGCCAACTTGCCAGCCTGCAGCTGCTCTGCCCAGCTCAATGTGCTTCAGAGGGGCTGTCTGGGGCATGAGGGTGCTTCAGTGCAGGGCTGACTGTAACTGAGACATCCTTGTGCCCTAGCCAATCCGTCCAGCTTCTACATGTACAATGAATGGGAGTAAATAACTCCACTGTAGGATAGTACTTGTGTCTGGCAGTAATTTTCTGAGGTTCAGTTAATTAGTTTACACTGTCCTAAAAGCACCACATGTAGATGGTTGATGGTAACATTTTAGTGAAGAGCTGATTAATCAAATCCATAGTAAATGTCTTGTGTAAATGCACCCAGTGAAATGCTCAGAAATCTACTTAAATGTATGCCACTTCAGTGGAGGAGTATCATTGATTGGTGTTATTTACCTACTTTTAAGAGGCCTAAAGGGCACTTAGCACTAATTAATAAGTCTGAATATGAAATCATATATCTGGACTTTAAAAAATCCTTTGATCTGGTGTCCCACAACCTCCTCATGAAAAATTTGGCCAGCTGTGGCCTTGGCTACACCACAGCCTGATGGCTGGGAAACTGGCTCCGAGGTTGGACCCAGAGAGTAGTGGTCGATGGTAGTGAACAATTATGGTGCGCCGTGACCAGTGGTGTCCCCCAAGGCTTTGTCCTTGGACCGGTTCTCTTTAACATCTTTATCAACGATGTGGACATTAGTGTCAGAAGCGCACTGGCTAAGTTCGCTGATGACACTAAACTTTGGGGCACAGCATCCACACCTGAGGACAGGCTACTGATCCAGGCTGAATTGGATAAACTTAGTAAGTGGGCAGATACAAACCTGATGATGTTTAATAATGATAACTGTAAGGTATTACACCTCGGGAAATAAAAACCCACAGCATACTTATAGGCTCAGCAGTGAAACACTTGCTAGCACCACGGCTGAAAGAGACTTGGGGGTTATGATTGACCACAAGATGAACATGAACCACCAATGTGATGTTGCAGCTGGTAAAGCAAACCAAACTCTGGCTTGCATCCATAGATGCTTCTTAAGTAAATCTCAGGATGTCATCCTCCCACAGTACTTGGCCTTGGTGAGGCCGCAGCTGGAGTACTGCATCCAATTCTGGGCTCTGCAATTCAAGAAGGATTTCGAGAAGCTTGAAAAAGTCCAGAGGAGAGCCACATGCATGATCAGAGGGCAAGAGAACAGGCCTTATGAAGAGAGGCTGAGAGACACGGGACTCTTCAGCCTGGAAAAACGTAGACTCAGGGGGAACCTAGTGGTTGCCTGTAAGTACATTACGGGTGTGCCTCAGGATCTGGGAGAATGTCTGTTCACCAGAGCGCCCCAAGGAAAAACTAGGACCAATAGTCATAAACTCCTCAAGACCGTTTTAGGCTGGACATAAGAAAAAAAAATTCTTTACTGTCCGAGCCCCAAAGATCAGAATTAGACTCCCTCCAGAAGTGGCGTAGGTACCTACTGTGGACTTGTTCAAGAAACATTTGGACATTTGTCTCGCTGGGATTCTTTGACCCTAACTGGCTTCCTGCCCCTGGGGTAGGGGGCTGGACTTGATGATCGTTGAGGTCCCTTCCAGCCCTGACGTCTATGAAATCAATTACAAGTATATCTGTGACCCACGCATTCTCCCTAAAAGCCACACATCACAGTTCACATCCCCAGCTCAATGTTTGACTTCATAAGGACCCTGTGGCCTAGTAAAGAAGTTTGCTCTCTGATGAACAAGAAACAGAAAGACTCACATCCAGGAATTCCTGCTCTCGTAGTGCTCATGCACTT
>NW_005843470.1:32541-52989 GCF_000455745.1 Alligator sinensis
TCTTTCCTGCTTATGCAGGGGGTCAGACTCGATGATCTATTGAGGTCCCTTCCGACCCTAACATCTATGAATCTATGAATCTTACTTTTTAATGAAGTTGGGCCTCTTTTCCTAGGCCCCACTGTTCCCACAAGTGACCCCTCAAAGATATCTGGTTCTGGTGAGAAATTTGTGGGCCCACCCAGTTCATACTGATCTATAACTCCTTTTCTTTGCCTTTTACTTGGCTAATTTCCCCACCCCCCAGGGCTGCCGCTGTTTTCCCTAAGCCCTCCCAATATGTTATGTTTTAGGGTCTGAAGAGCGTGGTGTCCAAAGGAATATCTCACCCACTTTTTCCCTGTGCTGTTACAGTGGCTATGAGGTTCCCTTCTGTCATGCTTCCAGGTGATAGGAACTGAGTCAGTGGTCCCCAGTTCTAACTGACCACAATGAGTTGAGGAGCCCTTCTTTTAAGAGCTATAAATTCACCTGCTGGAGCTCCAGGGTAGGTTCAGGAAACCAAATTAGAGTCCTTTGAGCAAGTTTGCCAAGACATATCTCCTCAAACAGAGCATTTCTCAAAAGTGATACCAAGGTTTGTTGAACAGCTGAAAGCACCACAATTTCTTTGCCAGCAGTGGGAGTACTAATTTCATCAGCGGTCAGGTGTCTATTGGGTTTTGGCCATTCCACAATACTGAGCAAAGCACACACTGTTTTTTGGCTGAGTGGGAGGCACTGTAAGAGGAACTGTAGTAACAAAAACCCAACCCTCTGAAACATGCCCTGTACTGGCATTGCCACCACTATGACTGCGACCTGCCACTATCAACAGTGTTCCCAAAAAGATATGTGGGTCTCTATGTGGCCAGAGGACTGTATCCCCTAGCATGTTTTCTGTGGTCTGAGAAAGTGTAAGGGGGTGACCAGGTCACAGCCAGTCATTCTGAGTGGAGCACACTAGTTTGGGGGGTACTGGAGTATAGGTCAAGGTCAAGCTGAGTATCCACTTGGGTATCAAGCCAATGATCATTGGGTATCAAGCCAATGATCAAAACCAGGTCATGATTAGGGAGAGAAGTTGATCAAGTCCAAGAGGTCAAAAACAAGAACTGAAACAATCAGGAACAGGAAAACTCAGGATTAGGCAAGAGGATCCAAGTCAGAGGTTCAGAACATGAAGTCAGGTTAGCAGTTCTGAGTAAGTCAAGGCCACAGCAAGGTGGTCTATTTCCCAAAAGAATAACAACACCCTACCTGTGCGCAAAGTATAGGTGTCATTCCCTTGCCTTGTGAACTGCTGACCCAGGACCTAACATTTGGATCAGCATTTGGCCAAGTCACGGTCATATCCATGGGCCAGCATTTTTGCATTGAAGACTGCCTAGTTCTGGTGGCTTGCACAGGGTGCCTGCCTTTTTTCCACCTCACCCTGAATGGTGTTGAGGTCCACTACCTCTTCGTGGTCCAGTTAAAGCAACACTTACTCACAACAGTAGCCTGTGTATTAAGGGTCAATAGTAAAGGAAAATGAATGAATTAGGGCACCTGGAGATGGGTGGATTGATGGGGGATAGTTGTACAACCTTGGCTTGGTGGCTGATGGATGGATTGGAGGACATCCTGCTACCAACCCCCAGGATCCATACTGCTCTGGGCTGGGTCCTCTGGAGTACTGGGTCCATTGCAGGACATGGATGGCAAGGATACTGACCATGTGGAGGGGAGTGTGGTGAGGCTGTGGTAGGAAGCTTCAGGCCACTGTTGTCTGAGCCCAGTTCTACTTCTGAGACCATGCAGTTCTTCTGCATTGCTGCAGTGGCAGGAGGGGGGGGAAGTCACCGGTGTGGCTCATGCCCCTGGTTGCTGTTTTGCCTGAGAGAGGCAACTGTTTCACCACAAGGGGTGTATCTGGGGGTGGAGAATAGTGGAGAGGGTTTCACCATGCCCCTCTTACATAGTGACCCAAAGGTCATCTTGCTGGTGCCTGGAGAAGGAAAAGGTCACCTTGTAACACAGAAGGACAAAGCTGGAAATATAACAGCCATATGCAGTGACAATGAGGAAGGCCATGTCTGCTGGACTGAAACATTGCAGATAGAAAAAGAGATCTGATCACAGTTTTTGTTAGGGTAGATGGTGTGGACTTGGAAATAGTGATGTAGCAGATGATTTGTCTTAGGAACATGGGACCTTGGCAGCACCGTGTCTCTGGCTTTAAAGTAGTCTGCTGCTGTGGGGACAAAGGGCTTGGAACCCCTTGCTGGGCATTGCACTTGGCTTGTCTGTCTCAGAGCATGGAAACCTAGAAATAAATAGGAGCCCTGCTTTGGATATAGAAGAAGTGTCTTCAAACCAAATGTTTCAAATAAAATATATCATAAGCAGCATATCAACTTTTGGAGGGCAGAATGTTGTCTCATCACAAAGTTTCCCAACCAACTCTACTCCTGGCTCCCAACCAGATGTCTGAAACATGTATACAAACCCTCTGGTGCCTCTGTTTGTTCAGTGCTCCTAGGACTACTTGCCTGAAAGCTGATTGGACTAGACATTGATAAATAATCTTCCACAGCACAGAGGGTACCAACACAAACCATCTACAGACTATTTTAGGACATGGTCTCAGAATTATAGACATGGTCTTTAAAATGTCCCCTGAAGGCAGAGCACCATGTACATAGATTTATAAATAGAGTGAAAGAAAGAGAGAGACAGAGAGACAGAGATCCATATGCATACATGCCTGCATACATATTTAGGCAGAAAGATAGAAATGCAGAACAGATTACTGAATGAATGAACAAACTCTGGCTTTGGAAGAGGAAAGACATCCCAGAAGGGAGGAATCCACACAGAACAGCTCAGTAAATTTGCTGCTGAATTTTAGAGTTACATCCCTTTTGTAATCCCATAGTAATTCCTTCTGGCAGGGCTAATTTATCAAGATTTTATAGTTTCAGAAGCAAGCTAGACAGTTTATAGAATCATAGAAAATTAGTGTTGGAAGGTACCTCAGGAGGTCATCTCTTCCAACCCCCGCTCAAATCATTACTATCCCCAACTAGATCATTGCAGCCATGGGGCTTAAAAACATCCAAGGATGGAGATTCCATCATCTCTACAGGTAGCCTGTTCCAGTGCTTTACAACCCTCCTAGTGACAGAGTTTTTCCTTATATCCAACCAAAACTCCCTTGCTGTGAGACCATTGCTCCTTGTTTTGTCATCTGTCACCACTGAAAACAATCTAGCTCCATCCTTTTTGTAACCACTCTTCAGGTAGTTAAAGGCTGCTATCAGATTCCCTCTCAATCTTCCCTTCTGCAAACTAAACAAGCCCAGTTCCTTCAGACTCTCCTCAGAAGTCATGCTCCAGACCAAAAACCATTTTCATTGCCCTCAGATGGACTCTTTCCAACTTGTTGGCATCCTTTCTATATTGGTGGGCCCAAAACTGGACACAGGACTCCAGGTATTGCTTCACCACTGCAGAATAGAGTGGAATAATTGCTCTCCTCAATCTGCTGCCAACAGTCCTCTAATGCAGCCCACTATTCTGTTAGTGTTTTTGGCAACAAGGGGACATTCTTGGCTCATATTTAGCTTATTTTTCTCTGTAACCCTCAGTTCCTTTTCTGCAGAGCAACTGCTTAGCTAGTCAATCCCCAGGCTGTAGCGGTACATGAGATTTTTTCTGTCCTAAGTGCAGGACTTTGCACCTGTCCTTCTTGAACCTCATGAGATTTCTTTTGGTCCAATCCTCCAATTTGTCTAAGTAACTCTGAAACCTTGTCCTACCCTCTAGTGAAACTACTACACCCCCCAGCTTGTTGTCGTCAGTGAACCTGCTGAGGGCACAATCCATCCCCTCAACCAGATCGTTAATAAAGGTATTGAACAGAATCAGCCCCAGGACTGACTCATGGGGCACTCCACTTGATACTGGCTGCCAACTAGACAGTGAGCCATTGAATGGTATTGATCCATTAAGCCTGATGATCCAGCCAGCTTTCTGTCCACCTTACAGTCCATTCATCCAATCCATACTTCCTCAACTTGCTTGCCAGCATGCTGTAGGAGATGGTATCAAAAACCTTGCTAAAGTCAAGGTATATTACATCTACTGCTTTCCCCAAATACACAAAGCCAGTTATTTCATCATAAAAGGCAGTCAGGTTGGTCAGGCATGACTTGCCCCTGGTTAAGCCATGCTGACTGTTCCTAATCACCTTCTCCTCCACCAAACGCTTAGAAATAGATTCCTTGAGGACCTGCTGTATGATTTTTCTGGGGACTGAGGAGAGGCTGACTGGTCTGTAGTTCCTTGGTTCTTCCTTCTTCACTTTCTTAAAGATGGGCACTATATTTGCCCTTTCTCAATCATCCAGGCCTCCCTTGATTGCCACAAGTTTTCAAAGATAATGGCCAGCAGCTCTGTAAGCATATCAGCCCACTTCCTCAGTACCCTCAGGTGCATCCCATCCTGCCCCATGGACTTGTACACATCTTTTCTAAATAGTCCCTAACCTGTTCTTTCACCACTGAGGGCTGCTTACCTTCTCCCCAAACTTTGTTGTCCAGTGCAGAAGTCTGGGAGCTGACTTTGGCTGTGAAGTTTGGTAATAAAGGCAGTGAGCACTTCATCCATTTTCTCCTCTGTCACTAGGTTGCCTCCCCCATTCAGTAAGGGACCAACACTTTCCCTGACCTTTCCCTCGCTATCAACATACTTGTAGAAACACTTCTTGTTACCCTACAGAGCCCTTGCTATTGTTGTCCAGTGCAGAAGTCTGGGAGCTGACTTTGGCTGTGAAGTTTGGTAATAAAGGCAGTGAGCACTTCATCCATTTTCTCCTCTGTCACTAGGTTGCCTCCCCCATTCAGTAAGGGACCAACACTTTCCCTGACCTTTCCCTCGCTATCAACATACTTGTAGAAACACTTCTTGTTACCCTACAGAGCCCTTGCTAGCTGCAACTGATTGCACATTGCCTTTCCTGACTTCATTCCCACATGCCCAAATATATTCTTATACTCCTCCCTGGTTGTTTGTTCAAGCTTCCACTTCTTGTAATCTCCCTTTTTGTCTTTAAGCTCCTGCATATTTCCCATTATTATTGCACATCAGAATAGTTTGTTCCTGCACTCTCAGTAAGGTTTCTTTAAAATACAGCCAGCTCTCCTGGACTCCTTTCCCCCTCAGACTGGCCTCACACAGGATCCTGGTGACCTCACTAGGTCCTTTCCAGTCCTACCTTCTTATGAACCTCTGATCTTAAGGTTGATTTAAGAACCAATAATTCAAAGACAGTATGTATTCTTTCCAGGTTTTTGTTGTCTGCTGAATTTTTAGCAGTGACAATTGAGGGCTTGTCTACCTGTGACAGTCTGGAACATTTTGAATCTAGATTAACTTTTCAAGTATTTTAGTTTAACTTCTTTAATCTCTTATGTGGACACTTTCCCTTTGGCTTGCCTCCCATCTCAAATGAGTTGATCCAAAATAAACTAAGGCTACTTCAGTTCAGACTACTGGAGTTCTGACTTGGCTTCAAAACAACTGGACTTATATTCTGGCACTTTACCACTTTGCTGGATAAGAAACCTGTTGCTTTGAGGGTCTCTTCTCCATGATCCTTTTATCTCTACCAATTTTTTTTTCTTAATTTGCCTTATTTGGCATGGCTTAATATATTCCTGAAGCCCTTCTGTCATTCAGCATCATATTGACCTGGACCCACAAACCCTGTAACCCAGCTTACCAGCACTTACAAACATTGTAGGAATTCTCTTGTATACTTCTAAACCTCATGGGTTTTCTGCATATATTGGCGGGGGGGGGGGGGGGGGGGGGGGACTGTGACTAGGATACATTATCTAACTGACTATCTTTCTGTCTTTCTACCTATGACTGCATAGTGGAAAATAAGGGTTGGAAGGGACCTCAGCAGGTCTCATCCCTGCTCAAAGTTGCACCATCTAGAACCTAGGTCATTCCAGCCAAGGATTTTTCTACCCTGGTCATAAAATCCTCTAAGAAGGGAGATTCTACAACCTCTCTGCATAGCCTGTTCCAGTGCTTTAAGACCCTCCTAGTGAAAAAAGTTTTATCTAAAATATAACTTAAGCTCCCCTCACTGCAACATTAATGTAGTAATCGATATACATAATCTGAACTAATGAAGTTCAGTTCCCTTGCCCATTATCCCTTGATCTGGAATACATTTTTGAGGGGCCCCCATGCAAGGTAGTCCTGAGGTGATGCAGGGTAGTGGATACCATCAGAAAAAAGGGCAGAGAGAGAGAGAGGAGAAGAAAATGTGTTTCATTTTTCTCTATGACCACTTAAGAATGTTTATTTAACATAGATATATGCTGATGGCTAGAAAATGGTATTTTCATATATCAGTTTGTCCGTTTGCCAGTTTCTTTTCTCAGAATAGGAATGATATAGGTCAAAAGGAAATGTTGTTGATAAAACAGACTACATCACAGTCTGATCTAGGGTGCTTCACTTTACTTTTTGTGAAATGGGGAAACTGTTATTCCTTTCTCACTGTACACTTCTCTCCTGTCCTTCAAAACCAATGGTACCGATGCTCCTTGAATCTCTATGAGTGTAAATGCTTATGTGTCAAAGTGCTCAAATAATCCGCCCCTGGCCCTGTGTTATCTGGGGTGTGGGGAGGTGCTCACTAATCAGAATGTGTTTATTTTACCCTTTTCTTACTTCCTGCAGGTAGCCAAGAGTAACTTGGTGGGGTGATGGCACACCAAGTCCTCCTGATGGAAACCAGCAGAAGCTTAATGCAGCCAACAGAATAACATCAGGGAAGACTGCCTGTAGGATATTCACTGGATTTTTTTTCAGGTGGACAGTTTTATAAAGAATCTAACCGTGGGATTTTGTATCTGTCATTCCATCTACAGGCAGCCCACAATGGTGCAAGGAAGAAAATGTCCAACCAAAGCTCTGTGTCTGAGTTCATCCCCCTTAGATTGTCTGATGTTTGGGAGTTGCACATTTTGTGTTTTTTCATGTTCCTAGCCATTTACCTTGCAGCCCTGATGGGGAACCTTCTCATTATCATTGCTGTAGTCCTTGACCAAAGTCTCCACAATCCCATGCACTTCTTCCTCATGAACCTGTCCATCACGGACATTGGAACCATTTCTGTCATCATCCCTTAAAATCATGGTCAACTCTCTGCTGAACATCAGAACAATCTCTTATGCTGGGTGTACTGCTCAAGTTTTTGTCTTTATCTTCTTTGTGGGAGCAGATTTTTCTCTTCTCACTGTCATGGCGTATGACCGCTACATTGCCATCTGTAAGCCATTGCACTATGAGTTGGTCATGAACAGAAGAACATGTGTCCAGATGGCATCCAGTGCCTGGGTAGCAGGGATACTCAACTCTATCATGCACACTTGGAACATGTTTGCATTCACCTTCTGTGGGGGCAATGTGGTGGACTTGTTCTTCTGTGAAATCCCCCAACTCCTCAAGCTCTCCTGCATGGACACATTTTTTAGGGAAGTCTGCCTGATACTATTCGCTGTCTGCTTATTGTTGTGCAGTTTTATTTTCATTGTTGTGTCCTACATTAAGATCTTCAGTGCAGTGCTGAGAATCCCCTCAGATCAGGGTCGCCATAAAGCCTTCTCCACCTGCATCCCTCATCTCACTGTTGTCTCCTTGCTTGTCTTTTCTGTCACTTTTGCATACTTCAAACCTACCTCCAACACCCCATCAGGGCTGGATCTCATAGTGGCTGTCATATATTCAGTAGTACCTCCCACAATGAATCCCATCATCTATAGCATGAGAAACAAAGAGATTCTTGCTGCTCTGAGGAAACTGGCTCACTGTCTGTTCTTCACTGACTTCCAGGTGCCCATCTTTCTCAAGTGAACTTGCTGTCCATCTGTGCATCCTGGGCAGTGTCAAGTATGTCTTTGAGAAATAGCAACAACACAAGTGAGTTAAATTCTTCTTAGGATGGTTTCATGACCAATGGAAACCAAAGCTCTGTCTTTTCTTCAGGCTGGTAATATAGAAGTGGCACCACTGCAAAAAACCAGTGTGAACTGCCTTGTAAGACTGATATATGTGAGAGAAGGACTAAATCTAAACATTTAGAGCTAGATCCTCACCAAATGATCATGACTCCAATGAGTTGGATGGAATCTGACTGATTGATGCTGTGGGAGGATGTACTTAGTGACTTTAGTAGAACTGCCTCCATTTCCACCAGGGGAATCATGTCTCCCAATTTAAATATGACATGGATCTTACATATGTGTATTTGTCTCTCTTATACTTCTCCACTACTATCTAAGATGAAGTCTAGTTTAGACTTGGCAGATATGCACAGAGAACAGATTTTGATATCAAAACAGTGTGTGTAAACATGCTTCCCACCCTTTGAGGATTCTGCATGATTATGTGGTTTGAATCTTGCTGTTTCATTGTAAATTTCCCATTATCACACATGTGCAAGTGACATTACATATGGCATCCTTTGCTGTGTTTTCATGCTTAAACAATACAAGAGAAGATGTGTTTCCTGTCCTTGGCATCAAGCCTACCTGTGACTTTGTATGTGCGGAATTTTCTCTTGGCTTGGTTACTGATGTTGTGTCTGACATATATGCAAGAACATGGGTATTGCATTGATTTAGCTCTTGAAAGTTATTTGCAGTTGATCAGCGTCAGTACCTGGGGCTGGTAAAGGGCAGGGAGGGAAGAATCATGCAAACCACAAGGCAGCAGTGAGGAGGTCAAGAGAGTGTTTCCCTCTGCCTGCTTTCTGCATTGAAGCAGCATTATTACTTCTGTGGCTGCTGCTGAAGCAGTTCTGTGGTGTATACTGCTTCTCATTCCCATCCTTTAATACATAAGATAATGAGTGCAGGGCTGAGAAAGCACTAGCAAAGATCCCCTGGTGAGGTGGCAGTCTTGTCCCCTTCCCCACTGATATGCAATGGTGTGTGGTTCCCTGGTTAATGAAGCCTCTCCTGTGTTCAGCTCCAATAGTTGGACAGGGCAGGGCTATTCCTGCCATGGGAAAGTTCCCAGGGTGACTTGATTTTGGTACCAAAGACTGGTGCCCTGCTTGCCCTTACTGAGTCATGTTACTTTATGTATCGTTTAACTTTCCCTATCTCTTTCCCCATCTGCCACACAGACATTTCAAACAGGGTAGACTTTTGAAAAATAACCAGTAGGACAGATTTTTAAAGGCCCAGACTTCCAGAAAAGTTTTCATTCTGAGCTCCCATGGTTTGAAACGTTTAGCCAGGCAAGCTGCTTAAGACACCCAGGGTAAAGTGAGCACTCACTTATATCATAAAAATAGCATTCACCATTTGCAAAAGCCAATACATTCTGATATTAGAGGCATTTTTCCAGCTGATAGAAAGGTGCCTTCTAATTCATATGGTAACAGTTAACCTTCATCTGTCTGCACTTCAGCACTGTCCCCTGCCTTGTTATTGGGTGTCTTCACATTGCCTCTCTCTAGATGTTAGGACCTCATTAGGGCCAATTGCAGTGCCTTGAAACTGAAGGGACAAAGTCAGTTTCCACGGCACCAAATATCTGGGACCAGTACCAGAAGTTGTCACTTTGCCCTAGTACTTGTAAATTGTATTACCTAGAGCACAGAGGTGGGACTGACACACAGTGCCTTGACCCAAATATTAGCCATGGAACTATCAAATGCTCTCTTGAGTAGGGACCAGCAACATGTGTTTTAACTGATCAATGAACCGTCTTCATCTCCTGGCTTGTGAAACATTTGTGGGCACTTCTGAAAGTTCATTCTGACTAGTGGCCAGGCTGGCCACACAGAAACCAGATTGAGTTTGTCACCACCATTATGATGCCAGCTGTATCTGCCATTTCAAAGCCCTAGATCTACTGCTAGGAATCAGTAACCTGTCCCAAGAATATGAACTCCAATCTTGACTCGACCATTCATCTTGCAAAAAAGGGAGAAATAATTCTTTATAAAACCATGGAATTAAAAAACATTAACCATATTTGGTGAGATCCCAATAGATGACTAAATGCAATTCTATTCCATCCTGTTGAAGTCCAAGAAACCCCCCCCCAAAATTATATTAAAAGTATACTACGCCTTTTCCTTCCTTGCTTCAATGTCTGACAAAATCTTAAGACTAATTATGAAAAAATGGTTTACAAGCTAACTTTCATATCTTCAGCATGTATATTTTTCAAGAATTCAATTATAATGAATACCTTTAAGGGCCTACGTCCATAAGGTGTCTATTTGGTGGACTAAAACATTAGAGAGCATCTTGTTCTCGATTTCATCAAGTGTTAGTTAAATTTTCTCTAGGTAGAAACCATGACTAACGCAAAAGGAAACAAAGAGCCATCTCATAATCGTTCTTTTGAGATTTGAGAAAATTCCTGATATGCAGGCTTTATTATTCCATTTCTTGCTGCTAAGCTATATGGTGAGCACAGCTGTGAGCCTCTTAATTGTTGACAGAATTATGACTGATAAGCATTTTACCAGACTCATGACCTTTCTTGGGGAAATCTTGTGTTTCTTTGAGATCTGTTTTACCTGAGCCCTTCTGCCAAGGATGCTGGTGAGTTCCTGAATGAACTTAACAGAAATATAATTTAGTGTCTGGTTAGTGGAATTGCAATTGTTTGCTTTTCTGGAAGGTTTAGAAGGTTCACTTGCTGTCTCTGATGTCTTCTTATTGTTTCTTAGCATTATACAAGCCTCTGTACTGTCTCTCTCTCATGTACTGCAGTATCTGCCACCATCTTGCAGCTAGGGTCTGGAGAAGTGGATTCTTAGGTAGCTGTACCCTACCTAATTGGCTTCCCAACTAATGTGCTTTGGCCTCAATGAATTTGATGATTTTTAATTGTTTTTAGGGATCTTCCCAGTTAATCAAGCCTCTCCTGTTGCAAAAGCCAGTTTGGCTTCCTACTTGAAAGCATTCTGTCAACCCTCTCCACATTGCCTTAGTTTCTTCTGATGCTGACATTCTGTGCTTGGATCCTGGTTACAATTCAAACCACCTTTCAGAACCAGGAAGGAAAAGAGATTTTTGAAGTACTCTTCCCACCTCATGGTGGTCAGCACTTCCAGTGGAAACTTTATAATCAATTATTTGGTATGAAATGCCGAGGGTTAGAAAGACCTCAACATATTTTCCCTCCCTGCCTGCAGTGGGGCACTGGTCTCAACTTGCAGTCCCCCTGGCATGGTGTATACCTTCATGTGCTCTGGATTTAGAGGATGGGTTTCTCCTCTGGGGTTAGTAACCTGACATTACTGTGCTGTTGGAATTGTCAAAAACCTTTGGCATGATAGCCTTCTGCTTTAAGCACTCACCCAGGAAGTCCTGGAAAATAGCTGCAAGACCATAGCATCTGTTTCTCAGGAGAGTGCCCACATCACTGCAATCTAGATCAATCTGTGGAATGGGGCATCCTTCACCCACACCACTGCCATCAAAGCTTTCAAGCAGAAGCACCTTGGGTTTGCAAGGTGCCTGTCTGCCAAGCTCAGCAGGCAGTCATTGAATCTCTGTGGGGAAACCAAGTTGGTAAGGGGCCCATCATGGGAAGTGAAACTGTGGAGGCTCAGCAGATCCAAACATGGAACATAATCCCCAAAGTGAGTACACACACAACCGCTCCAGGTAGAGGAAACAAGACATACATGGAAGATTCACACAATAAACTGTTGTGCTGCAGATGCTTGTATGGGGAAGAGGTAGAAGATCAGGAGGTCTTCAGGCCCCAGGGAAATCCTAGAAAACTAAAGATCGTTTGCTGTCAGAAAGATAAACTAACCATATCCACAGGGATCATTCTGCTGAATCAAAGTCTGCAGTTGCCTCAAGTTACACCCCTCTCCTTTGTCACCTTGTATCAGAGAAGCACGAAGGCACCAATATAACAGCCATATTCAGTAACTATAAGGAAGGCTTTGTCTTCCAGGGTGAAACAATGCAGCAAGAAAAAGAGATCTGAGCACAGTGTTCTTTAGCAAGGATGCTGTTGGTTTGGAGATAGCAATGTAAGGGATGATGTGTCTTAGGAACTTGGAATTTTTGCAACACCATGTCCCTTGTTCTAAAGCAGCCTGCTGCTCAGTGGCCAAGGGGCTAAGAAGCCGTGTATGTGGCTTGTCTGTCTCAAAGCATGGAGGTGTAGAAGTGAGTAGAAGCCCTGCTTTGTATATAGGAAAAGTGCCTTGGACCCAAAGCATTTCAAACAAAATACATGAGAAATGGTAAACCAGTTCTGGGGGGCACAATGCTGTTTCTTCAGAATGTTTTCCAAACATATCTAGTACTGGCTCCTAGCCAGGTGCCTGACATAGTTATCCAAGTCAACTGGCACCTCTGCTTAGGCTTTGTTCAGGACTCCTGGGAATGCCTGTTTGGAAGTGTATTGGGCTAGACACTGATAAATACTCTTCCACTGCACAGAGGTTACCAACACAAGTCATTTGCAAACTGAAAGCAATCTCAGAATATTTCCTGAAGGCAGATTGCCACATATGTAGACTGATAAATAGGGAGAGAAAAGGGACTGATAAACAGGGCAGAGAGGAAGAGAGGGACACAGAGAGAGAGATATTAGAGGGTAGTATGAACATACTAAGTGGAAATTTCAAAAGTGTTCCTGTGATATAGGAGGTACAGATGAAGGTTAATGGAGATGGTGCTCTCAAGTCACTTAGCGTGATACCTAGGGAAACACTTTAGGCATTGTGACATATAAAAGTCAGTAGTTGGCCCCCAAATGCAGAATCAAGGTGCATAGATTCATTGCTTTTGGCTCATTGCATTTAGGCCACTGAAGGATAATGAAGAAAGGTTAGAGGCTGAGGGCGAATTACCTGGACAATACAGGGCAGTTACTGAAGACAGTCATTGATCTGAACTCACAGTCACTGTGCAAGGGTGGACAGCCTGTTCAAATTTACAGATGACACTAACATGTGGGGGGAAGTGAGCACACTAGAAGGGAGGAATAGGCTGCAATTGGACCTAGACAGGGTATAGGGGTGGGCGGATGAGAACAGGATGGGTTTCAACACTGACAAGTGCAAGGTGCTGCACCTGGGGAGGAAGAACCAGCAGCATACCTACAGGCTAGGGAACTCCCTTCTCGTCAGCACAGAGGCAGAAAATGATCTTGGGGTCATTATTGATGCCAAAATGAACATGGGCTGACAGTGTGGGGATGCGGTCAGGAAGGCCAAACGTACCTTGTCATGTATCCACAGATGCATCTCGAGCAGGTCCAAGGAGGTGATCCTCCCCCTCTATGCGACACTGGTCAGGCTGCAGTTGGAGTACTGCATCCAGTTCTGGGCGCTGCACTTCAGGAGGGATGTGGACAGATGGAGAGGGTCCAGAGGAGGGCCACCTGCATGATCAGGGGGCAGCAGGGCAGGCCGTACAAGGAGAGGCTAAGTTACCTGAACCTGTTCAGCCTCCACAAGAGAAGGCTGAGGGGGGATCTAGTGGCTGTTTACAAACTAGTCAGGGAGGACCAGCAGGCATTGGGAGAGTCCCTGTTCCCTCGAGCACTACCAGGAGTAACTAGAAATAATGACCACAAGCTGGCAGAGGGTAGATTTAGACTAGACATCAGGAGGCGCTACTTCACTGTCAGGGTGGCTAGGATCTGGAACCAACTTCCAAGCGAAGTGGTGCTGGCTCCTACCCTGGGGTCTTTAAGAGGAGGTTAGACGAACACCTTGCTGGGGTCATTTGACCCCAGTACTCTTTCCTGCCATGGCAGGGGTTGGACTTGATGATCTGCTCAGGTCCCTTCTAACCCTACCAACTATAAAACTATGAAACCTTCATGTACTCAGGATTCAGAGGATTGAGTTCTCCTTGGAGGTTAGGAACTTGATGTTACTGTGGTAGTGGTACTGTCAACCACTATTGGCATGATGATCTACTTGAAGCACTTGCCCAGGCAGTGTGAGCAAACAGCCATAAGACTCCATTATCTGTCTCTCAGGAGTGCTCTATTCACTGGGATCTAGAAAAATCTGTGGAATGGGACATCCTTGACCAATTGGACTGCCATCAAAGCCTTCAAGTAGAAGCACCTTGTGTTCACAAGGGGCCTGGCTGCCAAGCTTAGCAGGTAGCCACTGAAGAGCCTAGGGAAAACACAGTTAGAAAGGCGCCCATAAAGGGGAGTAGAACAGTAAAGGCTAAGCAGCTGCTCACAGCTCCTTGCCCCAAACAACACTGCAAGATATAAAGCAAACATGGACCATAATCCCCAAATTGAAGATAGATGTAATCTATCTAGGCAGAGAAAGGTAGGCTTGCGTGGAAGATGTACACATCCACACAATCTACTGTTGTGCAGCAGATTCTTGTATGGGGAAGCGGTAGAAAGGCTGGAGGTTATCAACACCTGGCAGAATCCTCAAAGGTTGAAGATGTTTTATTGGCAGAAATATAAGTTGTCCATGTCTCTAGGATCCTTCTGCTTCCCCAAAGGCTGCTGCTGCCTTGAGATATACAGACCTCTATTTTGTCATACACAAACATCTATTTTGTCATCTTGTAAGATGAAAGTGGCAATATAACAGTCACATGCAGTGACAATAAGGAAGGCTATGTCTTCTAGGCTAAAAAATAGCAACTAGAAAAAGAGAGCTAAGCCCAGTGTTTGCTAGCTGGGATGGTGTGGACTTGGATATAGTGATGATCTGTCTTGGCAGCTTTAAATCTTGGTAACAACACACCCCTTGTTCTGAGAGTCTTCTGCTGTGGGTCCAAAGGCCTGGGAAACATTCTATCAAGGGCAGTGCAATGGATGTGTCTGCCCCAGACCTTGGAGGCGACTTGTTGTGTGAGAACCCACATTGTATATTGGAAAAGTGCCTTGGACCAAAAATGTTAAAAACAAAACAAACAAACAAAAAACCATGAGAAATGACAAAATAGCTTTTGAGGACACAATGCTGTCTCATTAGACCATTTCCCAACCCACTGTACTCCTGGCTCTTAGCCAGGTGCCTGGTGTAGTTATCTAGTTCCTCTGGTGCACCTGTTTGGGCATTGTTCAGGCCTCCTGGGAACTCCTGTCTGGAAGCCCATTGGACTAGACAGTGATACATACCCTTCCACAGCACAGAGGTTACCTACACAAATCCTTTGCAAACAGCAAGTGATCTCAGAATATTTCTGGCAAATGGACTTGAAAATGTCCCCTGAAGGCAGATCACCATGAACATAGATCAGTAAAGAGTGAGAGAGAAAGAGAGAGAGGGGAGATATAAGAACATACATAGCAGCATATATACATACTACACAGACAGACAGACAGACAGATGCCAGGAACTCTGATGTTTGAAGAGGAAAGACATCTGATCAGGGAGGAATCCACACAAAGAAGCACAGTAAGTTTCCAGCTGGTTTTAGAACTAGTATGAACTTACTGAAGGGATGTAATCCCTTCTGGCTGGAATGATTTAGTTGGGGTATCCTATTTTTCAGAGTGGGCTAGACCAATGACCTTATGAGGTTCCTTTCAGTCTTACACTCTTATGTATGTATTCTTTGCAGATTTTTCTTGACAGCTGAATTCTAAGTAGTGAAAAGTCTGTGCTTTTGTATCTGTGATGCTCTGGTGGGTTACAAGTCTAAATTAAGTTTTTAGGTGGTTTACTTGAGCTTCATTAATCCATCATGTGGACAATATCCTTTTGGCTTGCCTCCTGTCTAAAGTGGATTGAACCAAACTCAAAAGAGATTACTCCAGTGCAGACTGCAGTTCTGACATAGCTTTAAAGCAACTGCACTAATCTGCTGGCACTTCATCACCCTGCTGAATAAGGAATTTGTTGGTTTGAGGATCTCCATGCAGAGAACCCATTAGGTGGTCCAAGGCAGTGGTTACATTAAGAAACTGAAGGTGGAAAGTTATCTTCCCGGTTGCATCCAGTGGAAAGACATAACAATAACAAAGATATTTCACAAATGTATTTAATGGATTTAGAAGTGAAGAGGAGAATTTCTACAGTGTTTCTAAATGGTGGTAACCTGGATTAGAAAGTGTACGTGGTATATGGTAAAGCCCAGGTCAATATGATGCTGAAAGACAGAAGGACTTCAGGAATAAATGAAGTCTTGCAAAATAGGGCATGAGAAAGAGGTAGAGAGAGAAAGGGAGCAGGAAGAATGTGGTGCGGGTGGGAGGAACTGCTAATCATATAGATTATATATCTGTCTATCTCTCTGTCTTTCTTTCTATGAAATAAAGAATAATGGGAACTTAGGGTTGGAAGGGACTTCAGGAGGTCATCTAGTCTAACCCCTGTTCAAAACAGGACCATTCCTAACTAGGTCATCTCAACCAAGGATTTCTCTACCCTGTTCTTAAAAATTTCTAAGAAGGGATTCCACCACCTCTCTGTGTGTGTTATTCTAGTGCTTTACTACCTTCCTAGTAAAAAAAAAAGATATCCCTGATACGTATGTTTCCCTCACTGCAACTTGAATTTAGCTATCTGTCTACTTAGTCTGAACTAATGTTCAGAGTTGTCCCACTGGATATCATTACACATGCACGTACACACTTGAAGTGAAACTTCATTTCACTTTGAAAAATTGGAATGCCACTTCTATCACCTAGTTTCTAGAACACTTCTGCAAAGTGGCAGATGCAGTGTCAAATTCTCTCTGGATGGGGGAATCTACACCCAACTTGCTCAATGAGGCAGTGCCCTAGAGACGATGCTGTTGGGCTAAGAGGAAAGGTCAAACAAATTATGTGTTAACAAATTATTTTCTGTGACACTTGTAAGGGCTTGCCTGATATTATGTATGTGCAGAGTCATCCTGGTCTACTGAGGTATTCTTCCTGGTTGTATGCTTGGGTTTGGGGTAGTATATAATCATACCGAGCAGGGATGTAGAGGAAGACATAGAGTTAGTTAGCTATCTAAGTATGTCTTGAGTGCAGTTTGTTGAAAATGAATTTGGGCCTTCTACTTACAACAGAGGAGTTGCACAGAAGTTTCGCTTCCCTCCCCTCCAAAGTGGACTGAGCCAAATCAAACTAAAGGTACTTTGAAGTTTAGTTCCCTTGCACGTAATAACTTAATATGGAATATATATTTTGAGGGCCTCCAAGTAGGGTAGTCCTGAAGTGGTTCAGGGAAGTGGTTACCATCAGAAATAAAGAGCAGAACATTGAAAGAAAAAGACAAGGCATAGAGAAGTAATCAGAAAGGTGTAGACAACCAGTGGAAAAACCCAACTTAGAACAATGAAAAAGAGAAATTCAAGAAACTTCAACAGAGAGAGAGAGAGAGAGGGAAATGTGTTTCTTGTTTCTCTCTGATCATTTAATAATGTTCATTTAACATATATGTCTACTTTTGTCTGTTTGCCAGTCTCATTTCTCAGAGTAGGAATGATGTGGGGCAGTAGGAATGGTATCAGCAAAACAGACTAGATCACAATCGGACTCAAGGTGTTGCAGTTTACCTTTGTGATATGAGGAAACTGTTGTTCCTTTCTCTCCATACAGATCTTTACTGTCCTTCCAAACCAATAGTGGATTTTCAGAAGTGCCCACACTTGTTTCAGGTGCCAGAAGATGAAGATAGCTCTTTGATCAGTTAAAAAACTCTTGTTCGTGGTGCCTCAAGCGGGTATTTAATAGTTCCATGGACAGTTTCAGTCACAGCATTGTGTATAACTCCAACCTCTGTGAGAGGTGGTGCAAAGGCTGAATCCTCTCTTTGCCTTTTTATAAATTTGGTAGCACAACCCACAAGTACTAGTACAAAGTGGCAACTATTGGTTTGGGCCCAATGATATCATTTCCTACCTTCTCAAAAGGAGATTGTGGGTTGCTTGGTGGTTACTGTTGTATGATTTACCCAGGCCACCTAGCCATCGAGTGATGCAAAGGATGATTTCCTCTTGTCACTGTACACAGTTGGACCTTGTTTCCTTGGGCTCCACCTTGCCCACAGGTGAACTGCTCACACAACCTGGATCTGGTGAGAGCTTTGTGGGCCCACCCAGCTCATAATGGCCCCCAGCCCCTTTTCTATGCCCTTTCTTTGTTTGTCCTCCTCCTGCATTGCTATCTCTCAAAACTCTAGGTGCTCCTATGGTAGCACCTAGGGTCCAAAGGGGATATCTTCCCCACTTTGCTGCTCCAGTGGCTCTCAATTTCTGTTCAGTCATGCTTTCAGGTATAGGAGCTTTGTCAGTGGGTCCCAAATCAGATCTTCCATCACCAGTTGCAGAGATGACTGGCCGTGGCCGAGAAATAACTCCCATACAGAAAGGGGCAATCCTGGTTCCAGTGACCAGGCTGGACAAGCAGAAAATAGATAGAGTTTGCTGCCACTGCTATGATGCCATTTGCATCTGCCATCTCAAACCCCTAGATCTGCCTCTGGTGATCAGCAATCTGTTCCAATTTGATCTGAATTGCATTCGCCACTCAACCACTCATCTTGCAAAAAGAGCAGAAGACTTATTTCGTTTACCATACAGCCATGGAATTAATTGCTGTGCATGCATTAAATATTAACTATGTTGGGTCATATCCTTTTAGATGTCAAAATGCAAATCTAGTCTAACCTGTTCTAGTCCCTGAAAAAACCCCCACATTATTCTAAAAGTTCAATAAGTTCTCCTCTGCCTCACTTCAGTTTCTGATTAAGTCTTAAGGCAAACATGATGGAGATTTATATACTAGTTATAGCATCTTCAGGAATTACATTTTTCAGGAATTCAACATGAGTGATTATATTTTATGGCCTAAATCCATCTGGTGTCTTATTGGTGGGCTACAACATTACTGAGCATCTCCTGTGGTTGTTTACATCAAGTGTTAGTTGCATATTCTCTAGATACAAACCAGGACTAATGCAGATTACAAATAAAAGAGTCATCACACAATCCTCCCCTTCAGATTTAAGAAAATTCCTGATCTGTAGGCTTCCTTATTGCAGTTCTTTCTACTAACCTGCATTGTGAGCACAGCTGTGAACCTCTTAATTGTGGACCTAGATATGACTGATCAGCATCTTCTCTTCCCCATGTCCTTCTTTGGGCAAAACATCTTGCTTGAAGGTCTGCTGTACCTCATCCCTCCTGTCAAAGATGCTGGCCAGATTCTTAATGGAGAAAACAGAAATAACATTTGGTGGCTGGCTAATACTATAACATTTTTTTTTTCTGGCAGGTGAGGAATAATACCTGCTGACTCTGAGCTTTATACAATCCTCTGCACTGTGCTGCCTTCATGAATAGCAACTGCTTAGTCCAGTTTGCAGTTTGGGATTAGCTTAATCCTACCATCACTGGCTTCACAAATGATGTTCTTTGGCCCCAGTGAAATGGACCATTTCTTTATACATTATGACAGGTTCCCTGTGAAAGCAGGGAACTTTTTGATGGCTTAAAGCTGAAGCCCAGAGGAAGATTTGAGAAATGAAAAACAAATGGTTGGAAGAGAAGGTGAAAGGAATCCAACAAATTGTTGAAATTCATGACGTGCAGAGGTTCTTCAGTGCAACTAAGTCTGTGCACAGACCAGGCTCTTCCAGACTCACCCCACTTAGAGATGCAGAAGGCAGTACATGCTGTAAAGACAAAAAGTCCATCAAAAACCACTGGATGGAGCACTACCAAAAACTCTTGAACCAGAAAGTCTAAGTAACAGATGAGGCCACTGAACTCATCCCATAAAGGAAACACTTGCTGGTCCACCAAACTCTGAAGAAGTACACCAGATTATAAGACAGATAAAGAACAGCAAAGCATCTGGCCCTAATGGCATACCACCTGAAGTGTTTGAAGTTGGAAGGGAAACTATGACCAAAATTGTTGGGGAAAGTAAGAAAGGAAAATCTTCTTTACAAATTGAGTACTGAGGGTTTGGAACAGGCTCCCCCCAGAGGTGGTACAATCATCCACCCTGGCGATCTTCAACAAGTGTCTTGATGTCCATCTTGCCAGGTCATCTGATCCCAGTGGTCTTTTTTGCCCAAGTGCAGGGGGGCTGGACCCGATGATCGGTAAAGTCCCTTCAAGCCCCTAACAACTATGACACTATGAAACTATGACTAACAAGCTTCACACACACTATCTCAAAATTTGGAACAGGCAGTGTGAGCAAACAGCTGGAAAACCATATCATCTGTCTGCCAGGAGAGTGCCCTCATCACCAGGCTCTAGACCATGAACGACGCATGCTGCCAGAGGCTGTGGGAGCATGGTGGCCACCCACAGGTGGCAGTGACAGTGTCAGCAGTGGGGGCATGGTGGTGGCAAGTGGGGAGCTCTTGCTGGCAGCTGTGGAGTTGTCGGTGAGGGTCGGGGGATGGTGCGTGTTGACCACCCACAGGCATTGCTGGTAGCATCAGCAGCAGCCAATCATAGGGGGGGGACT